>NW_006781896.1:242996-318998 GCF_000442215.2 Lipotes vexillifer | reverse complement strand
CATTCCTGGGATAAACCCCACTTGACTATGGTGTATGATCCTTTTAATGTGCTGTTAGATTCTGTTTGCTAGTATTTTGTTGAGGATTTCTGCATCTATGTTCATCAGTGATATTGGCCTGTCGTTTTCTTTCTTTGTGACATCTTTGTCTGCTTTTGTTATCAGGTTGATGGTGGCCTCTCAGAATGAGTTTGGGAGTGTTCCTCCCTCTGCTATATTTTGGAAGAGTTTGAGAAAGCTAGGTGTTAGCTCTTCTCTAAATGTTTGATAGAATTCGTCTGTGAAGCCTTCTGGTCCTCGACTTTTGTTTGTTGGAAGATTTTTAATCACAGTCTTAATTTCTGTGCTTGTGATTGGTCTATTTATATTTTCTATTTCTTCCTGGTTCAGTCTCAGAAGGTTGTGCTTTTCTAAGTCTTTGTCCATTTCTTTCAGGTTGTCCATTTTATTGGCATACAGTTGCTTGTAAGTAATCTCTCATGATCCTTTTTATTTCTGCAGTGTCAGGTGTTACTTCTCCTTTTTCATTTCTAATTCTGTTGATTTGAGTCTTTTCCCTTTTTTTTCTTGATGAGTCTGTCTAATGGTTTATCAATTTTGTTTATCTTCTCAAAGAACCAGTTTTTAATTTTATTAATCTTTGCTATTGTTTCCTTCATTTCTTTTTCATTTATTTCTAATCTGTTCTTTATGATTTCTTTCTTTCTGCAAACTTTGGGTTTTTTTTTTTTCTTCTCTAATTGCTTTAGGTGTAAGGTTAGATTATTTATTTGAGATGTTTCTTGTTTCCTGAGGTAGGATTGTATTGCTATAAACTTCCCTCTTAGAACTGCTTTTGCTGCATCCCATAGGTTTTAGGTTGTCATGTTTTCATTGTCATTTGTTTCTCTTTTGATTTCCTCTTTGATTTCTTCAGTGATCTCTTGGTTATTTAGTAGTGTATTGTTTAGCCTCCATGTGTTTGTACTTTCTACAGATTTTTTTCCTAATCTAGTCTCATAGAGTTGTGGTTGGAAAAGATACTTGATATGATTTCAATTTTCTTAAATTTACCAAGGCTTGATTTGTGACCCGAGATATGATCTATCCTGTTGAATGTTCCATGAGCACTTTAGAAGAAAGTATATTCTGTTGTTTTTGGATGGAATGTCCTATAAATATCAATTAAGTCCATCTTGTTTAATGTATCATTTAAAGCTTGTTTCCTTATTTATTTCCATTTTGGATGATCTGTCCATTGGTGAAAGTGGGGTGTTAAAGTCCCCTACTATGATTGTGTTACTGTCGATTTCCCCTTTTATGGCTGTTAGCATTTGTCATGTAGTGAGGTGCTCCTATGTTGGGAGCATATTTACAATTGTTATATCTTCTTGGATTGATCCCTTAATCATTATGTAGTGTCCTTCTTTGTCTCTTGTAATAGTCTTTATTTTAAAGTCTCTTTTGTCTGATATGAGAATTGCTACTCCAGCTTTCTTTTGATTTATGTTTGCATGGAATATCTTTTTCCATCCCCTCACTTTCAGTCTTTATGTGTCCCTAGGTCTGAAGTGGGTCTCTTGTAGACAGCATATATACAAGTCTTGTTTTTAAGTTAAGTATTTATCTAAGAAACACATTCGGACTGAAGGTACTCTAAAATCAATGCACAGACATCATGTAGTGAATAAGCTAGACCAAGCTCTGGGTATGCACATCTCATCTATTACTTGTACAGTTATAAAGGCAATAAGTTTCTTGAAGGTATAAAATCTTTCTTATAAAATTTAACTCTGAAAATAAAGCCAACAGCTAATGCTGATGCTAGGAATTATGGAGTCTAAATAAGAAATGTTTCTTAGCTAGAATATAGAAATTTTGAGTTAAAGAGCAGAAGAACAAGCTCATGCATAACTCAGATCAGATAAGAACAGATTCACCACATTTACTTCTAAGAGAAATGAATAGTTGTTTATACAACTATTTCCATGAGAGCCCCAGCTAGTATTTTTAAAATATACTTTGTAAAGGAAATTATATAAAATAGTGATACTAATAATTTTTTAAATTCTGAGACTATCTTAGATATACATTTGAATACCCAGAATGAATGTCTCAGGTCACATCCTCTCATGAATGTCAAGAAATGCACATATTTTCATGCTCAAAGATGGCTGTTCAAAATACACTCAAGTATCATTGCTCCATCTAGGTTGGAGCCTCAGCAGCTTAAAAAAGTAGTTTTCTCTTTTATCATACATAATTCCATTTCTTGTATAATGAAAACCATAACTCCAACCCAGACAAGTAGATTTCATTCATTCATTGAACCACACCTACTGAGCCTTCCCTAGAGGTCAGACAATGGCAGTAGGTTCCAGAAAGAGCAGACAGGAAAGAACACATGCAGACTGCCACTGATAAAATGAATGTAGATTATGGAGAGTGAGTACACTTATGATTTTCTATTTCTTCTGAATATATTCCTTCTTGAGTCAGCTTCAGGCTTTTGGTTCAGTTTATCAAGAAATCATTTTTCTTAACTGTAACAGGAAAATTTTATCATATGACTAAGTCAGTGTGTTTGACTTCAACCTAGTTTCACTGTCACAGTTGATACCTGACTAGACATAGCCACAGGTTATCATCAAGAAAGTGTAAAAGAAGAGCTTCCAGAGAAACATTTTTGGACAGTACCTTAAGATTAAAACATCAGAAGATATACTTTGTTTTAAGCTGTGGTTAGAGTTGTGACAAATCTAAAACCTATTTCCTCTTCAACATGAACAAACTTAATTCACTAGACCTTACTCTTCATAAACTAAAATTTAATTGTAAACACGATGACAATATATAAATACTTGTCTTCTCTTGATGAAAAGCGATTCTTTTATCTGCCTCTTAATGCAAAAAGTCTACCTTTCCTCAATTGCAGTAGTACCTTTCTTCCTTCATGTAGGTGTACAATATCTAGGATGAGGTAAAAATAAAGATTACAAGCAATCTGACATACTACAACAGCCCATGAAGGTAGACTGCTCTCATTCTCCTTAGTCCTTCTTCCCCTAATCGTGAGAAAGGGAAGCTCCAGTCCTCACAGAGCAGTGTTGACACGAGTACTTACAACAATGAACTAATGCAGGGAGAACTTCCTACTTCTTAGCACAACAGAGAAAAAAGTGATCCATTAGAAAAGGAAATTATAACAACTGAAAACAGAAACTTTGGCATTAGAGAGAAGTGGGTTCAAGTCCTAGGTCTAGCACTATAACCTTGGTCAAATTTTTAATCTACTTGAGATTTAATTTTCTCAACAGTAAGACAACAATAAATACTAACCTTTTTTTTTTCTATTATGAGTAAAAGAACACTAGATTTGGAGTCATAAGGCATGGGTTCAAGTTCCAGTTATATCCTCTAATAATATAACACCAAGGAAGTAATATAACCTCTGTGAGCCTCAGTTTCTTCATTTATAAAAGATGGACGAAAATATCTGCTTTATACTTCTCACACTTACAAGGAACTGGGAAAGAAAATGGTTTCTATAAAAATCCTTTATAACCTGTAAAGAGTTTTATAAATATAAGACAGTTTTACTGATAAAATAATCCTTAGAAAGCAAAATCTGAAGGGACCAAAAAAAAAAACTACAAATAATGGCATGCCCATAAATTTCTAGAGGAATAAAAAAGAATGGGAGTGTCCATTAATTTTCAACCTGTTGGTTACAATTTTCTGCAGTGACCTAAAAACACAGCATTATATCATGACGAAGGTGATAATAACCCTTACAAATAAAGCAAAAAGAAAGCCAGAAGCAACAATTACTTGCCATATATAACTCCTTATTGATGCCAAGATACTTTCCATTTCCACATCCAATATCAGCAACTACTGAACCACTTGGCAAAGCTTTCAAAAACTCCACGACGTGTGGCCAAGGGGTATGTCTCGTGCTGCTAAAGTGTCTAGCAATTTCTTCATAAACTTGATGGACATATTCTTGCTCCAGTTGTGAGGCTTCTTTATCACTCTCTAGAAATGATGTGGAAGTCTCCTTCATCTGGCTGTCACAGACCAAAGAGTAACCTAATGAATAAAAGAAAGCAATATAAACCATTTATTTATTTGTTTGTTTTTTTAATTTATTTTTTTGCCACACCATGTGGCATGTGGGATCTTAGTTCCCCGACCTGGGATTGAACCCACACCCCCTGCATTGGAAGCACACAGTCTTAACCACTGGACCACCAGGGAAGTCACTAAACCATTATTTTTATCCAAATGATTCATAAGATATGATTGTTTTCTCAAAAGAAAAAGCAAATCAATCCACGTTTGATGACTAGGGTTAAAATAGGCTCTGATTTATCAGTTAAAAAAAGTAGTTCTTACCTAGCAAGTCCAATTATGTATGTGAGGGGTCTAATATAAGAAGGAGTAAATCCATTTGAAACAAAATATGACTGTAATTCTGCATGCCTTATAATGCAGATGCCTATTTCATCTTGGGATTAAGGGTCCTCTTATTCAGGAAAGCATCTTGATGGGCCTGGCATAACCAGAAGAAATTTAGCAATTAACAGGATTTAGGGTTTTTGCCTTGGTAGGAGTTCCGGGGACCCTAGGACTCTCAGAAGAACCAGACCTAGAAACAAAGTGTGATTTGGTAATAATCACAAGATTTAATGAATACTGTTTGAAGCGGTTTACATATATTGTCTCAATCCTCACAGTAACACAATGAATAGGTATTATTACATTCATTTTACAGATGAGGAAACTGACTCATGGAATATTAAATAATGATCCCAAAGTGACAAAGATGGTAAGTCATAGAGTCATTTGAACCCAGGCAGTGGACACTTCAGAATCCACATTCTCAATGACTACACTGTGTTGCCTCCTTCAATAGAATGAGCAAATCCTAAGGAGAACACCAGCAAGTAGAGGAGATGACAGAGGAAATTTAGGATACAATGTCTCAAATTAATTTTGAAGTGTTCCCTGTTCTCTGTAATAACGTCTAATATTCATTTCAAATCCTTGCCTTTTCTTGGCTATGCTATAATTTCCCTTTGTCTTCAGCCAGTCTGTGGCACACAACATCTTTTTATGGGTAGTATACTAGAGAATAAAGAAAGAAGTAGTGTTCCCAGAGAAACCACAGACAAGACTTAGCAATAATTAGAAAGCATGTGGCAGCAAAGAATTGATGGCTTCAGGAATTTTCCCTAAATATAACTAGAAGATTCCAAACTTTGAATGGGAGTGGAACTATCTAGTCCCTACTAATGTGTAAAGTGAAGCTCTAAACACTTTATGTAGACATTTAAGAAAAGGGTAGCCCCAGAAAGCTTGAGAGCTCTAAAACATACATGTGGGAACAGATGGGTTACATTATGTTGGTTACATCAGAATTACAATTACACTACAATATACATTACAATTATCTTAAGCTGGCCTTGCTAAAAATTTTATTCTCTTGGAAATTATGAACATCTCAGTTATGTAAAGGGAGGATCACTTAAATCCACAAATTTTGACCAAAAGTATCCAAAAGATGGCCTTGAACTTTTAAAAAATCTGTAAACTGAATATATAATCAGAGCTTCTTATAGCATCCCTTAAATTAATGCCCATAACAGGAAAACATTTGCATAAGAAAACTAACTTGTCTCTTCTACTAAATTTCAAGTTCCTTGAGAACAAGAGCCATGCTTTATTTTTCTATATCTTGTAAAGCTACTGGCAGTGTTAGACATTCATCAAATACTAAATAAATAGTTTTTAATTGATAAAAAAATTTTGTTTTTAAGTCCTCAATGACATTTTTAGCAAAAGAAACAAAAACCTGTTAAAACCTATTTTAAGCTTCACTAACATGAAGATATCAAATATGAAGATTCCAAGTTTCCTAACAGAATAATATCTTATACATATAATAAAGATTTTTAATTTAAAATGTTTTTAAGATGACTAAATCCAAAAGCTTCTGCTAAGATACCACCCATAAATGAAACCACCAGGATGTATAAAGCTCATAACATCACTGTCATTATAAAATATTATTTATAAAACACAAGGGGTTTTTATTTGAGTCCAAGAAATACAGGTCATGATGCACTTATACAGACAATTCAAAACAGCATCCTCGACAAGTTTTTGAGCACTCCTCTCCAAACTGACTAAAACAAACACTGTTTATCCCCCTAAAGTTATCCACTTACTATAGAACAATTTGTCATCTCCAACTTCCCTGTTAAGTTAATGATAAGTAATTGAGAAATGTGACAAGCTGTTTCCAAAAAAACTTATTTTTGTACAAGTGATATTTTATTCTATTTTATTTTTTTTCCCCACCATGCAGGGATCTTTTTTTTTTTTTTTTTTGCAGTACGCGGGCCTCTCACTGTTGTGGCCTCTCCTGTTGTGGAACACAGGCTCGGGATGTGCAGGCTCAGCAGCCATGGCTCACGGGCCCAGCTGCTCCACAGCAGGTGGGATCTTCCCAGACCAGGGAACGAACCCGTGTCCCCTGCATCGGCAGGCGGACTCTCAACCACTGCACCACCAGCGAAGTCCCTACAAGTGATATTTTAATGCCCCCAAACTGTAGTATTCTTAACCACGACTATAATAAATAAAATATTCATTTAGAATCCAACTATGCTCAAGTACTATGTTTAAGGAAAATAAAGATGAGTAAGATGCAGTCCCTGCCCTCAAGGACTATAAATCTAACCATGGGGGTGGTTAATACAAGTATATGTAAGTACAATACAAGGCAGAACATGGGAAATGCCATTAGAGGAGTTAAGACAAAGCTCTTCTCAGTTCTTATGGGACTTTAAAAGATTTTCATAGCAGATTTACTCCATTTTACAGGAGAACCAAAATTATATACTTACTACAATTACAAGGTGTTTGCCTCACTTTCCTAAAGGTAAATGATGTCCGTATTCCCCTCTTGCTTAAAGTTAAGTCTTCAACATCTCTGGTGATAATTCCACTTTTGTGACCCCTGGACGCTTGAACAGTATCAAATTTTCTGGGTGTGATTCTAAAAACAACAGTCAAATTAGTTTATTTAACACTGTATTCAGAAAAATATTTCAGGTCCTTTAAAAATATTAAGCGAATAGAGTAAATCTAGAAGAATTTATTGCAAATATCTATTGGATTCCTTGAATTGCTAAGCATTGTGGAAAAAAACCAAAGAAATAGAAGTCTTTGTCTCTTAGGAAATTAGCTCCAGGGTAATCATTTACAGCTAACAAACTATGCAAGGGGGAAAAGTAGAACAATTACAAATGCTTAATTAATACCAATGCCAAGGAAGAAGAAACAAGAAACAGATGGGACAAAGAGGAAACAAATAGATACTAAAGTTAAATCCAATTATCAGTAACGTTAAATGTAAAAGGACTTTAAATCCAATTAAAGAACAAAGAATTTCAGATTGGATGTTTTTAAAAATCCAACTATATGCTGATTACAAGAGACACACCTTATAAATAAGGACAGAGAATGGTTGAAAAATGATAGAAAAAAAAGATACAACATACAAAAAACAAATATTTTGCATATACCTAGCAAAACCAAAAGAAATGTGGTATAGCTATACTAATCAGACAAAGTAGACTTTAAGGCAATAAGTGTTAATAGAGATAAAAAGGAACATTTCATAATGATAACAGGGTCAATCCAACAGAAAAATATTATGTAAAAACCCTATATATTTGTATGTACCTAACTAATAGCACAGCCTCAAAATATATAAAGCAAAAAGTGAAAACAAAATCTAAAAGGAGAAATAGACAAATACATAATTATCACTGGAATTTCTAATATATCTTTCTCAGTAAGTGAAATCTAGCTGCAAGTCAAGGACATCAACATCAGAAAACAACAGATAATGGAACAAAAAAGTATATGATTAACATAGATAAAATAAGTAAAACAAAGATTGAAAACTAAAGAGAGAAAAGTACAAGCAAGCCATTGTAGATTATAAGAAAGTTTAAAGGGAATCTTGGAAGTAAGATAAAATTTTTGAATGGGAAAAAGGAATCATTTAGTAAGAAAATATGGCCTTTTCAAAGTTAAATTTATAGAGTGAAATGCACATATCTTAAGTGTACAGTTCAATGAATTTTGACAAATGCACACAACCATGTATCCACCATCCCAATCAACACAATTACCCAAGGAAATTCCCTCGTGCCCTTTTCCAGTCAGTCTTCCCTGCCCCCCTCAAAGCAACCACTATTCTGATTTCTATCTGTATAGTTTTGCCTGTTCTTGAATTTCATATATAGTTGGCACTATTTTGTATCTGGCTTTGTCCATTGAACATAATTTTGAGATTTAGCCGTGTTGCTGTGTGTTTCAGCAGTTCACAGTTTTTCTTTAATCACTGAGTAAAATTTCATTATATGAACATGCCATAATTTATCCAAAATCTCCTGTTTATTGATATTTGGCATTCTTAGTTTGGGACTATTACAAATAAAGCTTATACACATCTTTTTCAGATATATACTTTTATTACTCTTGGGAAAATACCTAAGAGTGAAATTGGTGGGTCATAGTGTAAGAAACTACCAGTTTTCTAAGATGGTTGCACATAATTTTACACTCCCACCAGCAACATATGACAGTTTCAGGCTGCTTGACATTCTCACCAACACTTGGTATTGTCTAAGTTTTAAATATTAGCCATTTGAGCAAGTAGCAAGTGATATGAAATTTCAGTTATAATTTGTATTTCTCTGATGACTAATGATATTGTGTTTCTTTTCATGTGCTTTTTAGCCATTCATAGATCCTTCTGGTAAAGGATCTGTTCAAATCTTATACCCAGTTTTTTATTAGATGTATGTATTGTGGATACTTTTTCCCCCATGTATAGCCTGGCTTTTCATTTTTTTAATGCTGTCTTCTGATAAGCAGAAGTTTTAAATTTTGATGCAGTTATTTTGTCTTCTTTTTCTTTTACAGTGTTCTGAAACCTTTCTAAAAAAACTTTGCCTACCCCAGAGCTGCAAAAGTATCCTCTTGTATTTTCTTCTAGACATCTCATAGTTTTTGTTTTTACATTTAAATTTATGATCTACCCCATATTAATTTTTGTGAATGGTGTGAGGTATATCAAGGCTCATTTTATTTCCACAAAGAGCTCTGATTGTCCCAGCACCATCTGTTGAAAATTTTCCTTTCCACAATGAATTGTGTTGCCGTCTTGGTCAAAAATCAACTGACACCATATCTATGAATATATTCCGTCCCACTGGTCTATTTGTCTATCTGTATAACAATACTACACTCTTTTGATTAGGTAGCTTTATATATAGTAAATCTTAAACGTCAGGTAGAATAAATCCTGCAACATTGTTCTTACGTTCAAGATTGTTTGCATTATTCTTTTTTTTTTAGGTGGACTCTCAATCACTGCGCCACCAGGGAAGCCTCTCCCGTTGCAGAGCACAGGCTCCGGACACGCAGGCTCAGCGGCCATGGCTCATGGGCCTACCCGCTCCGTGGCATGTGGGATCTTCCCAGACGGGGGCACGAACCCGTGTCCCCTGCATCAGCAGGCGGACTCTCAACCACTGCGCCACCAGGGAAGCCCTGGATTATTCTTGATCACTCACGTTTCCTGGTAAATTTTAGAATCTGCTCATCAATTTTTACAAAAAAAGTCTTTTAAGATGCTGATTGGAATTACACTAAATCATTAGATCAATTTGGGAATAAATGATACCTTAACAATATTAAGTTCCCTATGATTATGTCATCTCTACTTCTTCATTTATTTTGCTCTGTAATTTCTCTTACCAATGTTTCATGATTTTTGGAGTGTATGTGTTGTATATCTTTAGTTAAATTTATTTCTGAGACTTAAATCTTCTAAAGCCAAGTTTTCTGCTTGACCCACTCTAGCAAGGTTATCTGCTTATAGAAGTGGGTTTCATACTCACAGGGAATGTGCCAGGCCTGAAAGACCTCAGCAAATTTTTAAAAAGCATAATTTTATACTAAAGTTGTTGGTACTGCTTTATCAATAATCAGATATGTTGACTACACATCTAGAAAAGAAAAAGATCAACCATATAATTAAAGTACAAACCATGTCTACCAGACAGCCCACAGTAGTCTGCCCACCACAACTTAAGGACCCATGCAGTCCACACAGAGGGCACCCCTAGAGCATATAGATCTGGTGTCCAGAGGGCAGTGTGCTGCCGGGCCCCATAGGACACTTCCTAGGTAAGATCACTTCTCTGAGATGGAGAAATATAACCCAACAAATACATAGAAATAAAAACAGCAAATTAGGCAAAATGAGGTGACAGAGGAATATGTTCCAAATGAAAGAACAAGATAAAAACCCCAGAAGAAGAACTAAGTAAAGTGGAGATAAGCAATCTACCCAACAGAGAGTTCAAGGTAGTGATTGTAAAGTTCATCAAAGAACTCAGGAGAAGATTGGATGAACAGAGCGAAAAGTTAGAAATTTTTAACAAAGAGTTAGAAAATATAAAGAAGAAACAAACAGAGCTGAAGAATACGACCACTGAAATAAAAAATATAGTAGACGGAATCATCAGTAGATTAGATGATATATAGAGAAATGGATTATCAAGCTGGAGACAGAGTAGTGGAAATCACTCAAGCTGAACAGAAAAAAGAAAAAAGAATAAAAACAAATGAGGACAGGAGATGAGGGGAAAATGCAGAATAGTAAGATGCAGAGATCACCTTTCTCCCCACAGATACACCAGAAATACATCTACACGTGGAACAACTCCTACAGAACACCTACTGAACGCTGGCAGAAGACCTCAGACCTCCCAAAAGGCAAGAAACTCCCTACGTACCTCGGTAGGGCAAAAGAAAAAAGAAAAAACAGAGACAAAAGAATAGGAACGGGACCTGCACCAGTGGGAGGGAGCTGTGAAGGAGGAAAGGATTCCACACACTAGGAAGCCCCTTCGTGGGCAGAGACTGTGGATGGCGGAGCGGGGAAGCTTCAGAGCCGCGGAGGAAAGCGCAGCAACAGGGGTGCGGAAGGAAAAGCGGGGAGATTCTCGCACAGAGGATCGGTGCCGACCGGCACTCACCAGCCCGAGACGCTTGTCTGCTCACCAGCCGGGATGGGTGGGGCTGCGAGCTGAGGCTTGGGCTTTGGTCGGAGCGCAGGGAGAGGACTGGGGTTGGTGGCTTGAACACAGCCTGAAGGGGTTAGTGCACCACGGCTAGCTGGGTAGCCCGGAGGGAGTCCGGGAAAAGGTTTGGAGCTGCTGAAAAGGCAAGAGACTTTTTCTTCCCTCTTTGTTTTCTGGTGCGCGAAGAGAGGGGATTAAGAGCGCTGCTTAAAGGAGCTCCAGAGACGGGCGCGAGCCGCGGCTAAAAGTGCGGACCCCAGAGACAGGCATAAGAAGCTAAGGTTGCTGCTGCCGCCACCAAGAAGCCTGTGTGCGAGCACAGGTCACTATCCACACCTCCCTTCCAGGGAGACTGTGCAGCCCACCACTGCCAGGTTGCCGGGATCCAGGGAAAACTTCCCTGGGAGAATGCACAGTGAGGCTCAGGCTGGTGTGACGTCACGCTGGCCTTGCCGCTGCAGGCTCGTCCCACTCTGTGTCCTGTCCTCCCCCCGGCCTGAGTGAGCCAGAACCCCCGAATCAGAGGCTCCTTTAACCCGACCTGTCTGAGCGAAGAACAGACGCCCTCCAGCGACTTATACGCAGAGGCGGGGCCAAATCCAAAGCTGAGCCCCTGGGAGCTGTGAGAACAAAGAAGAGAAAGGGAAATCTCTCCCAGCAGCCTCAGAAGCAGCAGATTAAAGCTCCACAATCAACCTGATGTACCCTGCATCTGTGGAATATATGAATAGACAACGAATCATCCCAAACTGAGAAGGTGAACTTTGAGAGCAAGATTTAGGAGTTTTTCCCCTTTTCCTCTTTTTGTGTGTGTGTATGTGTATGCTTCTGTGTGAGATTTTGTCTCTATAGCTTTGCTTCCACCATTTGTCCTAGGGTTCTATCCGTCCATATTTTTTCTTAATAATTATTTTTGATTGTAATAACTTTTTCTTTCTTTCTCTCTCTCTCTCCCTTTCTTTCTTTCTTTCCTTCCTTGCCTCCTTCCTTCCCTCGTTTAGACAACGAATCATCCCAAATTGAGGAGGTGGACTTCGAGAGCAAGATTTACGATTTTCCCCCTTTTCCTCCTTTTCTGAGTACATATGGGTATGCTTCTCCTTGAGATTTTGTCTGTATAGCTTTGTTTCTACCATTTGTCCTAAGGTTCTATCAGTCCATTTTTTAAAAAAATTTTTTTCCTTAATAATTATTTTTTAATTTAATAACTTTATTATATTTTACTTTATTTTACTTTATCTTCTTTCTTTCTTTCTTTCTTGCTTATTTCCTTCCTTCCCTCCTTCCTTCCTTCCATCCTCTCCCTTCCTTCCTTCCTTCCTTCCTTTCTTTCTTTCTTTCTTCCTACTTCTACTAATTCTTTCTCTCTACTTTTTCTCCCTTTTATTCTAAGCCATGTGGATGAAAGGCTCTTGGTGCTGCAGCCAGGAGTCACGGCTGTGCCTCTGAGGTGGGAGAGCCAACTTCAGGACACTGGTCAACAATAGACCTCCCAGCTCCACATAATATCAAATGGCGAAAATCTCCCAGAGATCTCAATCTCAACGACAGCACCCAGCTTCACTCAACGACCAGCAGGCTACAGTGCTGGGCACACTATGCCAAACAACTAGCAAAACAGGAACACAACCCCACCCATTAGCAGAGAGACTGCCTAAAATCATAAGTCCACAGACACCCCAAAACACACCACCAGACGTGGACCTGCCCACCAGAAAGACAAGATCCAGCCTCATCCACCAGAACACATGCACTAGTCCCCTCCACCAGGAAGCCTACAAAACCCACTGAACTAAACTTAGCCACTGGGGACAGACACCAAAACCAATGGGAACTACAAACCTGCAGCCTGCAAAAAGGAGACCCCAAGCACAGTAAGATAAGCAAAATGAGAAGACAGAAAAACACACAGCAGATGAAGGAGCAAGATAAAAAGGCACCAGACCTAACAAATGAAGAGGAAATAGACAGTCTACCTGAAAAAGAATTCAGAATAATGATAGTAAAGATGATCCAAAATCGTGGAAATAGAATACACAAAATGCAAGAAACATTTAACAAGGACCTAGAAGAACTAAAGATGAAACAGACAATGATGAACAACACAATAAATGAAATGAAAAATAAGATTGATGGGATCAATAGCAGAATAAATGAGGCAGAAGAACGGATAAGTGACCTGGAAGATAAAATAGTGGAAATAACTACTGCAGAGCAGAATAAAGAAAAAAGAATGAAAAGAACTGAGGACAGTCTCAGAGACCTCTGGGACAACATTAAACGCACCAACATTCGAATTATAGGGGTTCCAGAAGAAGAAGAGAAAAAGAAAGGGACTGAGAAAATATTTGAAGAGATTATAGTTGAAAACTTCCCTAATATGGGAAAGGAAATCGTTAATCAAGTCCAGGAAGCACAGAGAGTCCCATACAGGATAAATTCAAGGAGAAATACGCCAAGACACATATTAATCAAACTGTCAAAAACTAAATACAAAGAAAGCATATTAAAAGCAGCAAGGGAAAAACAACAAATAACACACAAGGGAATCCCCATAAGGTTAACAGCTGATCTCTCAGCAGAAACTCTACAAGCCAGAAGGGAGTGGCAGGACATACTGAAAGTGATGAAGGAGAAAAACCTGCAACCAAGATTACTCTACCCAGCAAGGATCTCATTCAGATTTGATGGAGAAATTAAAACATTACAGACAAGCAAAAGCTGAGTGAGTTCAGCACCACCAAACCAGCTTTACAACAAATGCTAAAGGAACTTCTCTAGGCAAGAAACACAAGAGAAAGAAAAGACCTACAATGACGAACCCAAAACAATTTAGAAAATGGGAATAGGAACAGACATATGGATAATTACCTTAAATGTAAATGGACTAAACACTCCCAACAAAAGACACAGATTGGCTGAATGGATACAAAAACAAGACCCATATATATGCTGTCTACAAGAGACCCACTTCAGACCTAGAGACACATACAGACTGAAAGTAAGGGGATGGAAAAAGATATTCCATGCAAATGGAAACCAAAAGAAAGCTGGAGTAGCAATTCTCATATCAGACAAAATAAACTTTAAAATAAGGACTATCAGAAGAGACAAAGAAGGACACTACATAATGATTAAGGGATCGATCCAAGAAGAAGATATAACAATTGTAAATATTTATGCACCCAACATAGGAGCACCTCAATACATTAGGCAAATACTAACATCCATAAAAGGGGAAATCGACAGTAACACAATCATAGTACGGGACGTTAACACCCCACTTTCACCAATGGACAGATCATCCAAAATGAAAGTAAATAAGGAAACACAAGCTTTAAATGATACATTAAACAAGATGGACTTAATTGATATTTATAGGACACTCCATCCAAAAACAACAGAATACACATTTTCCTCAAGTGCTCATGGAACATTCTCCAGGATAGATCATATCTTGGGTCACAAATCAAGCCTTGGTAAATTTAAGAAAATTGAAACTGTATCAAGTATCTTTTCCGACCACAATGCTATGAGACTAGATATCAATTACAGGAAAAGATCTGTAAAAAATACAAACACATGGAGGCTAAACAATACACTACTTAATAACAAAGTGATCACTGCACAAATCAAAGAGGAAATCAAAAAATACCTAGAAACAAATGACAATGGAGACACGACGACCCAAAACCTATGGGATGCAGCAAAAGCAGTTCTAAGAGTGAAGTTTAGAGCAATACAAGCCCACCTTAAGAAACAGGAAACACCTCGAATAAGCAACCTAAGCTTGCACCTAAAGCAATTAGAGAAAGAACAAAAAAAAACCCAAAGGTAGCAGAAGGAAAGAAATCATAAAAATCAGATCAGAAATAAATGAAAAAGAAATGAAGGAAACGATAGCAAAGATCAATAAAACTTAAAGTTAGCTCTTTGAGAAGATAAACAAAATAGATAAACCATTAGCCAGACTCATCAAGAAAAAAAGGGAGAAGACTCAAATCAACAGAATTAGATATGAAAAAGGAGAAGTAACAACTGACACTGCAGAAATACAAAAGATCGTGAGGGATTACTACAAGCAACTCTATGCCAATAAAATGGACAATCTGGAAGAAATGGACAAATTCTTAGAAATGCACAAACTGCCAAGACTGAATCAGGAAGAAATAGAAAATATGAACAGACCAATCACAAACACTGAAATTGAAACTGTGATTAAAAATCTTCCAACAAACAAAAGCCCAGGACCAGATGGCTTCACAGGCGAATTCTATCAAACATTTAGAGAAGAGCTAACACCTATCCTTCTCAAACTCTTCCAAAATATAGCAGAGGGAGGAACACTCCCAAACTCATTCTACGAGGCCACCATCACCTTGATACCAAAACCAGACAAGGATGTCACAAAGAAAGAAAACTACAGGCCAATATCACTGATGAACATAGATGCAAAAATCCTCAACAAAATACTAGCAAACAGAATCCAACAGCACATTAAAAGGATCATACACCATGATCAAGTGGGGTTTATTCCAGGAATGCAAGGATTCTTCAATATACGCAAATCTATCAATGTGATTAACCATATTAACAAATTGAAGGAGAAAAACCATATGATCATCTCAATAGATGCAGAGAAAGCTTTTGACAAAATTCAACACCCATTTATGATAAAAACCCTGCAGAAAGTAGGCATAGAGGGAACTTTCCTCAACATAATAAAGGCTATATATGAGAAACCCACAGCCAACATCATCCTCAATGGCGAAAAACTGAAAGCGTTTCCACTAAGATCAGGAACAAGACAAGGTTGCCCACTCTCACCACTCTTATTCAACATAGTTTTGGAAGTTTTAGCCACAGCAATCAGAGAAGAAAAGGAAATAAAAGGAATCCAAATCGGAAAAGAAGAAGTAAAGCTGTCACTGTTTACAGATGACATGACACTATACATAGAGAATCCTAAAGATGCTACCAGAAAACTACTAGAGCTAATCAATGAATTTGGTAAAGTTGCAGGATACAAAATTAATGCACAGAAATCTCTGGCATTCCTATACACTAATGAGAAAAATCTGAATGTGAAATCAAGAAAACAACTCCCATTTACCATTGCAACAAAAAGAATAAAATATCTAGGAATAAACCTACCTAAGGAGACAAAAGACCTGTATGCAGAAAATTATAAGACACTGATGAAAGAAATTAAAGATGATACAAACAGATGGAGAGATATACCATGTTCTTGGATTGGAAGAATCAACATTGTGAAAATGACTCTACTTCCCAAAGCAATCTATAGATTCAATGCAATCCCTATCAAACTACCACTGGCATTTTTCACAGAACTAGAATAAAAAATTTCACAATTTGTATGGAAACACAAAAGACCCCGAATCACCACAACAATCTTGAGAATGAAAAACGGAGCTGGAGGAATCAGGCTCCCTGACTTCAGACTATACTACAAAGCTACAGTAATCAAGACAGTATGGTACTGGCACAAAAACAGAAAGATAGATCAATGGAACAGGATAGAAAGCTCAGAGATAAACCCACGCACCTATGGTCACCTTATCTTTGATAAAGGTGGCAGGAATGTACAGTGGGGGAAAGGACAGCCTCTTCAATAAGTGGTGCTGGGAAAACTGGACAGGTACATGTAAAAGTATGAGATTAGATCACTCCCTAACACCATATACAAAAATAAGCTCAAAATGGATTAAAGACCTAAATGTAAGGCCAGGAACTCTCAAACTCTTAGAGGAAAACATAGGCAGAACACTCTATGACATAAATCACAGCAAGATCCTTTTTGACCCACCTCCTAGAGAAATGGAAATAAAAACAACAATAAACAAATGGGACCTAATGACACTTCAAAGCTTTTGCACAGCAAAGGAAACCCTAAACAAGACCAAAAGACAACCCTCAAAATGGGAGACAATATTTGCAAATGAAGCAACTGACAAAGGATTAATTTCCAAAATTTACAAGCAGCTCATGCAGCTCAATAATAAAAAAGCAAACAACCCAATCCAAAAATGGGCAGAAGACCTAAATAGACATTTCTCCAAAGAAGATATACAGACTGCCAACAAACACATGAAAGAATGCTCAACATCATTAACCATTAGAGAAATGCAAATCAAAACTACAATGAGATATCATATCACACCAGTCAGAATGGGCATCATCAAAAAATCTAGACACAATAAATGCTGGAGAGGGTGTGGAGAAAAGAGAACCCTCTTGCACTGCTGGTGGGAATGTGAACTGGTACAGCCACTATGGAGAATAGTATGGAGATTCCTTAAAAAATTAAAAATAGAACTACCATATGACCCAGCAATCCCAGTACTAGGCAGATACCCTGAGAAAACCATAATTCAAAAAGAGTCATGTACCAAAATGTTCATTGCAACTCTATTTACAATAGCCCGGAGATGGAAACAACCTAAGTGCCCATCATCAGATGAATGGATAAAGAAGATGTGGCACATATATACAATGGAATATTAATCAGCCATAAAAAGAAACGAAATTGAGCTATTTGTAATGAGGTGGACAGACCTAGAGTCTGTCATACAGAGTGAAGTAAGTCAGAAAGAGAAAGACAAATACTGGAAAAAAGACAAAAATTGGAATTTCAGGGAAAAAAATGTCATGAAGAACCTAGGGGTAAGATAGGAATAAACATACAGACCTACTAGAGAACGAACTTGAGGATATGGGGAGGGGGAAGGGTGAGCTGTGACAAAGTGAGAGAGAGGCATGGACATATATATACTACCAAACGTAAGGAAGATAGCTAGTGGGAAGCAGCCGCATAGCACAGGGAGATCAGCTTAGTGCTTTGTGACCGCCTGGATGGGTGGGATACGGAGGGTGGAAGGGAGGTAGACGCAAGAGAGATATGGGAACATATGTATATGTATAACTGATCCCCTTTGTTATAAAGCAGAAACTAACACACCATTGTAAAGCAATTATATCCCAATAAAGGTGTTAAAAAAAAAAAAAGAAATGAGGATAGTTTAAGAGACCTCTGAGACACATCAATTGCACTAATATTCACACTATATGGGTCCCAGAAGGAGACGAGAGACAAAAAGGGGCAGAGAACATATTTGAAGACACAAGACCTGAAAACATCCCTAACCTGGGAAAGGAAACAGACACCCCGGTGCAGAAAGCACAGAGAGTCCCAAACAGGAGCAACCTAAAGAGGACCACACCCAGACACACTGTAATTAAAATGGCAAAAAATAATGATAAAGAGAGAATATTAAAAGCAGCAAGGGGAAAGCAACAAGTTACATACAAGGGAACTCCCATAAGGTTATAAGCTGACTATTCAGCAGAAACTCTGTAGGCCAGAAGGGAGTGACACAATGTATTTAAAATGATGAAAGGAAAAAATCTACAACCAAGAAATCTCTACCCAGCAAAGCCTTCATTCAGAGTTGAAGGAGAGTTAAAAAGTTTTACAGACAAGCAAAAGCTAAAAGAGTTTAGCATCACCAAGGCAGCTTTGCAAGAAAGGCTAAAGGGGCTTTTCTAAGCAGAAAAGACCATAAGAAATATGAAAACTGTGTAAGGTAAAATCTCATTGGTAAAGGCAAATATACAGTAAAGGTAGTAGATCAACCACTTACAAAACTAGTAGGAAGGCTAAAAGATAAACCTGGTTTAAAAAAAAAGCAAACATGATAAAAACATGATCAAGTTAAGACGAAATTTATTATGTATAAAATTCTAGTGTAAATTAAAGCGAAAATAGAAAACAGCTGACTACAGTTTAATCTATGTGCCACTACAAAAAAAAAAAAAAGATCAAGAACTCAATAATAGGCAGAAGATCTGAATAGATATTTTTCCAAAGAAAACATACAGATGGCTAATGGGTACATGAAAAGGTGCTCAACATCACTAATCAGTGAAATGCAAATCAAAGCCAGAATGAGATTATCAGCTTATACCTATTAGAATGGCTATTATCAGCCAGGACATGGAAGCAACCTAAGTGTCCATCGACAGATGAATGAATAAAGAAGATGTGGCACGTACATACAATGGAATATTACTCAGCCATAAAAAGAAACAAAACTGAGTTATTTGTAGTGAGGTGGATGGACCTAGAGTCTGTCATACAGAGTGAAGTGAGTCAGAAAGAGAAAAACAAATACCATATGCTAACACATATATATAGAATCTAAAAAAAAATGGTTTTGAAGAACCAGGGGCAGGACAGGAATAAAGATGCTGACATAGAGAATCGACGTGAGGACACAGGGAGGGGGAAGGGTAAGCTGAGACTAAGTGAGAGAAAGGCATTGACATATATACACTACCAAATGTAAAACAGATAGCTAGTGGGAAGCAGCTGCATAGCACAGGGAGATCAGGTCGTGCTTTGTGACCACCTAGAGGGGTGGGATAGGGAGGGTGGGAGGGAGACACAAGAGGGAGGGGATATGGGGATGATTCACTTTGTTATACAGCAGCAACTAACAACAATGTAAAACAATTATACTCCAATAAAGATGTTAAAAAAATTGTGAAAAAAAAAGAATGGCTATTATCAAAAAGACAAAAATAACAAGTGTTGGCAAGGATGTGTAGAAAAGACAATCCTTGTACACTGTTGGTGGTTATATAAGTTGGTGCAACCCTTATGGAACAGTATGGACATTCCTCAAATAATTTTAATATAACTACCATATAACAAAGCAATTCCACTTCTGGGTATTTATCTGAAGGAAACAAAAAGACTAACTTAAAAAGATGCCTGGGGGCTTCCCTGGTGGCGCAGTGGTTGGGGGTCCACCTGCCAATGCAGGGGACGCGGGTTCAAGCCCCGGCCTGGGAGGATCCCACATGCCGCGGAGTGCCTGGGCTCATGGGCCGTGGCCGCTAGGCCTGCGCATCTAGAGCCTGTGCTCCGCAACAGGAGAGACCAAAACAGTGAGAGGCCCTCATACTGAAAAAAAAAACCAAAACTTTGCTGAAACCCATTGAGGAGTTTGGGCTTTTTGAGCACTAGCTGTCCGGATTCGTTGTACAGTGCCCAACAATAAATGCTGCACTTTCCTTCACCCACAACCTGATGTCAGTAGACTGGCTTTTACTGCGTGTGGGCAAGTGAACCCAAGTTTGTTTTGGTAACAAGGTCTTGATACTATTTTAAAAAGGATTTTATTTCTTTCCCCCAAAATTAATTTTTATTTTTATTTTTTTATTTTATTTTTTTCTGTACGCAGGCCTCTCACTGTTGTGGCCTCTCCCGTTGCAGAGCACAGACTCCGGTCGTGCAGGCTCAGCAGCCATGGCTCACGGGCCTAGCCGCTCCGTGGCATGTGGGATCTTCCCGGACCAGGGCACGAACCCGTGTCCCTCGAATCGGCAGGTGGACTCTCAACCACTGCGCCACCAGGGAAGCCCAAAATTAATTTTTGATTATTGACCCTGTATGCTACAACCTTGTATGCTATATTTAGTTATTAATTCTAGTACTTTGTAGATTTCCTAGGATTTTCTACATCTACAGTCATAAAGAGTTTTACTTCTTCCTTTCAAATACATAATGATTTTCACTTCTTTCTCTTGGATCATTATACTAAGACATCCAATACAATATTAAATAGAAGTGATGAGAGCAGAAATCCCTGCCATGTTCACTATTTTAGGAAAAAGCATTCAATATTTTATCATTAAGTATGATGCTGCCTGTGGGTTTTTCATTGATGCCCTTTATCAGACTGAAGAAGTTTCCTTCTTATCCTAGTTTGCCAAGTTTTTATCACGAGTGGATGCTGAATTCTGTCAAATACATTTTCTGCATCAATCAAGAAGACATGCTTATATACTTTTTCTCTTTTGTTCTTTTAATGTTCGGTTTCCAAATGTTAAACCTATCTTACAATCCTGGGATAAACTCCACTTAGTCTTGATGTGTTTTCTTTTTTATATATTGCAGGATTGGATTTTCTAATATTTTGTCAAGGACTTTTATCATCTCTGAGAGATACTGGTCTGTAATTTTATTTTGTTGTAATGTCCTTAACAAATTTTGGTGTCAGGGTAATGCCAGTCTCATAAAACGAGTTGGGAGAATGGCTCTTTTAAAAGAGCTCATGCTAAAAGCAATTTTTTAGAAGTAAAAGCAAGCAAAAAATGCCTGAAATTATGATTGTTACTATAATAGCTGAAAATGATTAAAACTATGGTGTTGAACAAAAGTCAAGATATTTTAGAACAATGAATATCTTGAAACTCTTATTAGCAATTCTCTCTTGGGTACTAAGTAGTTCTCTATAATGGCTCCCTGAAGTCAATTACTTCACTTGCCTAGACTTAAATCTTAGGCAAAGATCAAGCAGTACTTACTGCTTTGGGTATCAATCTCAGATTTTTAGGAAGAGGTAATCCGTATGTTAAAAATAATTAATTCTTTACATATCTCAGAACATCTTTTTTCCCCCGTACTTAAATTATAATCTAGTTGGGAAAATATTAAATAAAAAGATAAAAACAGGGCTTCCCTGGTGGCGCAGTGGTTGAGAGTCCGCCTGCAGATGCAAGGGACACGGGTTTGTGCCCCGGTCTGGGAAGATCCCACATGCCGCGGAGTGGCTAGGCCCGTGAGCCATGGCCACTGAGCCTGTGCGTCTGGAGCCTGTGCTCCACAACGGGAGAGGCCACAACAGTGAGAGGTCCGTGTACCGCAAAAAAAAAAAAAAAGATAAAAACATTTTTATAGATTTAAATAACAGTTCAATACAATAGAAAAGACATCACAAGCCAGTAGGAGACAATACAGTCTTTAGGAGTTAAGAGAGAAATTATTTCAGGCTACTGCAGTCAGAAAAAACTTTATACATTATAAAGGAAATAAAAGTTGAGGTACATGTTAAAAACAAGTGAATGGAAGGGAAAAGGAAATTTATTGCATTAAGAGTTGACAAAAGTCTGAAGGCTACAAGGCACTGTATAAATTCAGATGAAAGGGAGCAAACAAGTTTAGCTATAATGGTATGGTTAAGAGCACAGATCCTGAAGCCAGACTCCCTGGCTTTCTGATCTTGTGTCTGCCTTTTAATGGTTTTGTAACTTTGTACAAGTTATGCTCCAATTTCCTTTAAAAATGGGGACAAAACCACGAAAAAAACTTTCCACTGTGACTATATGAGTTAAATCAGTTAATATATGTAAAGCTTTTAGACAATGCCTGGCACAAAGAAAATGCTCCAAAAATAATCTAAAAGGAGAGCTCACACAAACTCGTGAACTAATGCAACCCAAGGCTAGTCAACTAACATAAATGGGTGAAGCAGGTAGATTTGTTTAGAAATATATTGTTTGCCATTAAAAACACAGGAATTGTCTTCATTTAAAAAAACAAAGTGTTCTCTTCCATTTTTCTTAAAACACATGTTCCTGCTCATTCTACCTTTTTTCCCCACTTTTAAAACAGACATGAGTTTAAGAAATATTTAATTTTCACTTAACTCTGTTATAAGATAAAAACAACAGTACAAGCACAGTGATAAATGACAACTGATACTCAGCCGTAGTTCAGGGAGTCATAGAAAGTGGTAGGAACTCTAGAGAATCTGAAAATGTAGGTCTCACCTATAGAAGGCCATTGATAGTCTCAGCTACTGCTGCCAAAAGATACTGTGGTTTCAGATCTTCTCAATTTTCAAAAGAAGCTGAAAATTCAGATTCTTGTGTAAAAAAAGCTCCTAATTTTCACGTGTAACCAATTTTTTAAAATGCCACAACATTGACCACTACCACACCAGCCAAACAGCCTGACTGCTATATTTGACCCATGTGTTGCCAGTTTGCCATATTTGATTTAGGGCATGCTGGCTAGAATAGTAAACTATATATCAAATTAAAAGTATTTGGGGGCTTCCCTGGTGGCGCAGTGGTTGCGAGTCTGCCTGCCGATGCGGGGGACGCGGGTTTGTGCCCCGGTCCGGGAGTATCCCACATGCCGCGGAGCGGCTGGGCCCATGAGCCGTGGCCGCTGAGCCTGCGCGTCCGGAGCCCGGGCTTCGCAACGGGAGAGGCCACAACAGGGAGAGGCCTGCGTACCGCAAAGAAAAAAAAAAAAAAAGTATTTGGAATTGGCCGTGTTAATCAACCTTCTTCAGTAGTGCTTTCTAGTGCTTTTTTAGCACAGAGATCAAAATATTTTTAATCAAGGTTTATTTCTATAGTTTATATGTATTTTTAAGTGCACTAAATGTGCTTTTTCAATTTATCTTCCCTTCCATCCAGATTCCAAGGAATCCATCAGTAGTTGATATACCATTTGTTTGGTCAGTCTCTCTCTGTTCCTATTTCTGTGTGCTTCCCTTCCCTTCCCTCCCTCCTTCTCTCTCTCTTCTTGACACACACACACACACACAACACACACATACAAATCACATTACAGATAACGGGTATCAGTGGAAGCCTTTAAAAATAATACTGAAGGTTCTTTTTCCCCTGAAATTATTATAGAAAATTTTGGTTCTAGAGAAAGGTTTAAAAATAAATATTAACCTCTCCAGTCAATCTTCCAGAGATCCTACTCCTAACATTTAACAAGAAAATAATCTGATCAAGATGATGTTTAGAAGTAATCTACACTATTACCCAGAAAAAATTAAAATATTTTCATAACATAGGCCTATAGAAAGTAATTTCTTATTTTGTATTTGTTGTACTGCTATTACTCTTAAGTTTAAATGGTACCAACAGTAAAAATCCTTGAACCTAAAACAAAAGAAAATGTGAATATTCTCAAAATTACAGGAATACTTTAAACACCACTAGATCACATAACCATTTTCAATTACTGAAAAGTTAAAAATATTTTAAATGGCTGTGAAAAAGAAATGAGGCAAATTTAATCCTTAGTGCACAAAATCAGGCCATCTGTTTTTATGGCTCATTTAGGACAGGTTACAAATTCATTTACATGTTCACTTCCTTGAATTTTTATAAGAATGGATCAGCTAAAATCTCCAACCAGGGCAGTATTAATAAGTACAGAGCTCAGAAGTATTTTAAGTGACAATATATGTAAATTTTGGCAGTGTGATGCTTCCACCTCAAATGGCTAAGGATTCATTCCTGCCAAAAGTGAATAACCCATTTCATTCAGATTAGATTCAATCGAACAAACTCAAATTGAGGGTCATTCTTAAAAGCATAAATGTCATGAAAGACAAAGAAAAGTTGAGAAATTGTTTCAAATTAAAGAATACTAGAGAGAATTGACAACTAAGTGTAATGCAGGTTAATGGGCCAAATCCTAGATCAGAGGGAAAACTTACCAAGAGGTACTGACAGATTCTCTCCGTGACCAAACTTTAGTCAGGTTCCTCTGAGCCCAAATAGGCCCTATCCTTGAGTATGTTCTAGATCTAGCCCCATTTTAGCAAGAATCCTGCTAAGTCAGTTTAGCCCGAATCCCCCACCCTCGATATCTGATCATCCTTGATATCTGACTAAATTCCTTACCCGCATCTCCCCCAGGTGATGTCTGATCATTCTGGCCTGCCTTCAGCAAGAATCCTATGGTGGGTTTAGCCAGAATTCCCCCTTACCACTGATGTTTCTTCTTAGTAGTTTTCTATCCACCCACACTGCCCCATTCCCAACCCCAGGCTCCTTGCCTATAAAACTCCATTTCTCCTTTTTGTATTGAAATTGAGCCCACTCCTATACTGAGGTCTCTTTTCCCCTGTTGCAATAGTTCCTGAGTAAAATCTGGTTTTGCTGCTTTAACTACTGTCAGGGTCTGGTTTTTCTTTGACAATACTATAAAGTACAACTAGCACAATTTCATGATGGATTGTATAAGAGTATGATAAGAGTATTTACAATGTTGAATTTCCTGAATTTGAGGCTTACACTGCAGTTTCATAAAACAGGGCCTGGCAAACTTTTTCTATAAGAGGGCCAGATAGTAAATATTACAGGCACAGAGAGCCACATACAGTCTCTACCACATATTCTTTTTTGCTTTTGTTTTTGTTTCTTACAACCCCTTAAAAATGTAAAACCAGTTTTAGCTCAAGAGCTTTGTAAAAATAAGAGCTGAATTTAACTCACGAGCCATTGTTTGCCAACCCCTGATACAGACAATGTCCTTGCTCTTTAAAAATATTCAATGAATGGGCTTCCCTGGTGGCGCAGTGGTTGAGAATCTGCCTGCTAATGCAGGGAACACGGGCTCGAGCCCTTGTCTGGGAAGATCCCACATGCCACGGAGCAACTAGGCCCGTGAGCCACAACTACTGAGCCTGTGCGTCTGGAGCCTGTGCTCCGCAACAAGAGAGGCCGCGATAGTGAGAGGCCCGCACACCACGATGAAGAGTGGCCCCCGCTTGCCACAACTAGAGAAAGCCCTCACACAGAAACGAAGACCCAACACAGCAAAAATAAATAAATAAAATTAATAAACTCCTACCCCCAACACCTTCTAAAAAAAATAAATTAAAAAAAAATTTTTTAATTAAAAAATTAAAAAATTAAAATATGCAATGAAGCATGTAAGGGTAAAGAGTCATGATGGCTGCAACTTACTCTCAAATGATTCAGCAAAAATAATAATAATGATAACATGTGAGAGAGAAAACGCACAGCAAAATATTCACAATTTGTAAATCTATGTGAAAGGTGAAGGGAATTAACCATACTATGCTTACAACTTTTCTTTAAATTTGAATTTTTTTCAAAATAAAAAGTTAAAAAAAAGCCATAGGGCTTCCCTGGTGGCGCAGTGGTTGAGAGTCTGCCTGCCGATGCAGGGGACGCGGGTTCGTGCCCCGGTCCAGGAGGATCCCGCATGCTGTGGAGTGGCTGGGCCTGTGGGCCATGGCCACTGGGCCTGCGCGTCTGGAGCCTGTGCTCTGCAACGGGAGAGGCCGCAGCAGTGAGAGGCCCACGTACCAACAAAAAGAAAAAAAAAAAAAAAGCCATAGATGTCCCTGGGGTTTTAAACCCAGAAGCCTCAATGTGCAAGCCTGGAGCATGGTTCTGGTGGCTCAGGAAGAAAAGAATGAGAACTCCCACAAAGCAAAAGGTATCCTGTCATCAAGGTCATTTCAGGACATACCCATGGGTCCAAAGGTATCTAGATTCTCCTGTCATCACCAGCAAACTCCTACAAGGCAGCATAACAGGCACTGTGACACCATCTGGGTGCTTAAAATCCATGACAATCTTGAAGTAAAGACAAAAGCATAAAGATCAATCCAAAATGTCATGTACTCCAAGAATAAGAACGATTCATTGATTCTGGCTATCTTTCTAGGCTAATAGAGATTAAAACATGGTAATGCTTATAGGATGGCATAGCACAGAGGTTCTCAAACCTTAGTGTACATTAAGAATCAACTGAATGACTAAAAAACATATTTAATCCACTGAGAGACTCAGTAGATGTATCATGAGGCTCAGGAATCTGCACTTCTAACAGTCACCTAAGGAAATTATGATGCGGATGGTCTGAGGAACACACATATACTATGCAAAACACTAGGGTAGTGGTCAAACACAAGGACTTAGCTGAAACATTCATATCCTGGCTTTTTCATTTACTGGCCATATGATTCAGGACAAGTCATTTAACCCTTCTGTGTCCAGTTTCCTCAACTCTTACAGGATTGTTAAGTGGATATAAATTACAGTATCTGGCACATCATAAATACAAAAAACACTATTATTATTCATAGAAATATTAATAATTCATAATATAAGGGGAAGTAACTATTAGATGCAGATTCTCATATAATCCATTTGTCTTTAAAGTCATGCAACATTTTGGATTTTAGAGACTGATTTACAAGAGATAAAGAACACAGGAGGATTTTCAGCAATTCTTCCTAAATTATGATCAAATATTATAAATAGCAACATATAAAGGTACAACAGCCAAGAAAATGTTTTTGTGCTCAGGAACCCAAACACTGATGACTTCAGTCTGAACATAGCAGCAGCTAACAAATGTGAATTTTAAAAAACCGTGTGACAGGGCTAAAAAATATTTAAATGAACAAATCAATCCATCTGAAAAATAAATATGACAACAAAATATCAGTGGGATGAATATAATTTAGCATAGTACCTTCATTAAAGGTAAACTTGGCACAGTACCTGGCACCAAAGAAAGTATTCAGTAACTGTTACCTACTATTATTATTAATAATATTGGATCAAATTAGATAATACACATGAAAATTCTTTGTAAACTATACAAAAATTATACAGATCTAAGCTGGGTTTTTCCCTTTCTCATCTGCCATTCCAATCTAAGTATGGAAAATAAAGTAAGATGATACAATTTAATTTTCCAATTATCTGTTCCAAATGATGACATATAATTTCAAATAGTCATATTCCAAAAGCATTCTATTTTATAAATACTGTAGATAAATTCTGAAGTTTTGGGTGTGAAATGAAACTTCCCTGAAACGTATAAATAAAAGAAGATGGACAGACAGACAGACAGAGGGTGGTTAGATGAACAGATATTTAATAAAGCAAGTATATTAAAATGTTAACTGTAGCATCAGGTGGTGAGTATACAGGGATTTACTGTATAATACTAACTTTTCAGTGTGAAAATTTTCATAATAAAATGTTAGGAAAAGGGGAGAAAACCCCACTGTGGCCCATTTTTAAGCCATTATATATAGGCTTCAATTTTCTGAATAGACACTAAGGTCCACACATGAGAAAAAATAATAGCGTATTTATTAATTACATTATTGGAGATGATCAGTTGAGGCTTAAAGGAATGAAAACTGTCTGGGTGAAAACTCTTGATGGGAAAATATTCTGAGAGACTAGACTATAACTCATTCATTAGACAAATATTTATTAATCACTGTGTGAGGCATCAAAGACTCCAATGGTGAATAAGAGACATATTCTCTGCCCACCTAGAGATTACAGTTTCTGGCTAATTAATATTCCACATGTTTTAAAAATAAAAGATACATATATATTTGTGAAATTCAAACACATCCCCTCCTATCAACAGAGTAATGATTTTAAAATAGGGAAATTTCAGTTTAAACAAATGATTAGAACTGACAAGACAAATACAAACATGCCACTAATTAATGTGTAAACATTTGTGCTGAAATATAAAAGCCAAGTTTCAAGGAAGAAAAATACACTACCAAATAATCCAAATGTTATGGGAATTATGTTAGAAAATGTACAGAATACTTATTAATGATTATTATTGATGATCATTATTGATTTACTAGAGAAGCTCACAGAACTCAGGAAGACAGTTTACTTACTGTTTATCAGTTTATTATAAAAGGATATGATAAAGCATACAGATGAACATCAGATGCAAGAGATGTATAGGACAAGGTAAGGAATACAGAACATCCATGCCCTCTCTGGGCACACCACTCTCCCAGCACCTCCACGTGTTCATCAACCTGGAATCTCTCTATACTACTGGGATTTT
Organism: Lipotes vexillifer; assembly: GCF_000442215.2. Classification (NCBI taxonomy): domain Eukaryota; kingdom Metazoa; phylum Chordata; class Mammalia; order Artiodactyla; family Lipotidae; genus Lipotes; species Lipotes vexillifer. Next base: position 290,348 of record NW_006781896.1, on the reverse strand, counting down.
TATGGAGGGTTCCTCATGCAGGCATGATTAATTATTAACTCCATTTCCAGACCCTCTCCCCTCTCTGGGGAGTTTTTGTGAATTTAAGGAAATGACTCTTATTTATAAAATTAAATGTACATTTTCTATGAAAAAAAAATTTTCCTTAAAATATTCCATCATAAAAATAAAGTATTATCAATATCATCACAGTATCTGTATCTGAAATATAATGCTTGTGGGACTTTCCTGGTGGCGCAACGGTTAAGAATCTGCCTGCCAATGCAGGGGCCACGGGTTCAATCCCTGGTCCGGGAAGATCCCACATGCCGTGGAGCCGCTAAGCCTGTGCACCACAACTACTGAGCCTGCGCTCTAGAGCCCGTGGGCACAACTACTGAGCCCACATGCCACAACTACTGAAGCCCACGTGCCTAGAGCCCATGCTCTGCAACAAGAGAAGCCACCAAAATGAGAAGCCCATGCACTGCAATGAATAGTCCTCACTCACTGCAACTATAGAAAGCCTATGCACAGCAACACAGCCAAAAATAAATAAATAAATAAATAAATAAATTTATTTTAAAAATATATAATGCTTGTTAAAGGCCAAAAAAAAAAAAAAAAGATTTTTTTCAAAAATTCACTAAGGATTCACAATAAATAATGCTTGCCAGCAACTGCTGAATCATTCTGCCCTGTGACAGCTTTGCTCCACAGGAGCTTCTTCCAATTATTCTTTTTGGCTTTACCTATATTCTTTATTTTCTGAGATTGTAGAGTCAATAAAGATCAAGTTCCCAGCAAGCTCATGGTAAGACAGGAGGGAAGGGGGCAGGGCACAATCATTAAAAGAATGACACAGCCATTGAGGATACAATAAAAACTAATCTGCCTAATTAGGCCCAAGATGGCAGAAGATTTGACTTCCAGTAGACCTTGAGCCTTATTATAATGCATTAGCTTATTGTAACACATTAGCATGCTAAATGACACACCCATAGGCACAATGATGGTTCCCAGGCTGACCATAAAAGGCCAAAAAGTGGGCTGTGGCCCAGTTCCTGGAAATCTCCATCCCTTCTCCAAAACAGTTAGAATATTCCTCCCACTCGTTAGCATATGTAATTACCCAGCCCATAAAAACTAACCACCCCCACAGCCTGGGACCCCAGTCTCACCTCCTGAGACTGACTACATTCTGTCTATGGAATGTGTCTCTCTCTAAACAAACTTTCATTTACTATGGCTCGCCCTAGAATTCTTTCCTACGTGAAGCCAAGAATCCTCACTTGGTAGCTCATCCCAGGAACTCACCCAAGACCTGGGACATGACCATTCTCTCACACCCCCTTCTCCTGCAACAATGGGGCATGACTGAGGATAATGCTCAGTTCAAAGCAAACAAACAAAAAATCCTAGACATTCTGATCTTATAAAACCTTTAACACAACCAATATACAACAGAAAAAAAACCCCAGACACAGCTATCACTCAAGTATTTACTAAAATAAAGATAAGATGCAGGGACTTCCCTGGTGGTCCAGTGGTTAGGACTCCGGGCTCCCAATGCAGGGGGCACAGGTTCATTGTCTGGTCGGGGAACTAAGATCCTACATGCCAAATGGCACAGCCGAAAAAAAAAAAAGAAAAGAAAAAAAAGATAAGATGCATAACAGAAAGTACATGAAACAGATCTCCTCCATGTTGGCTAAACAGGAAAATGAAAAAATATATTGCCACTGGGAACACTTCTGAGAAAGAAGACAAACTTAACCTGATCCTTATTGGTTAAAAATAGGCTGAGACCTTTAACCTTTTGAAACCCTTGAGGGTATATCAACAAGAGACAATAAGGTAAAGAATGATGTGTGATTTATACAGAATGATGAAAGCTGAGAGGACAGAAGTGACTATATTTAGCTGGAGAAAATATTTCATACCTGAGAATTTAGCAGACTAGAAAGAAGTCCATCTGTTTCCCATAGCCTGCCAAATCTAAGTTGCTCTAACTGGACCCACCTGTAACTGAGCAGGACCCTATGGGGTCTTCCTGGGACAGACCCCTCCCCTATATCCTCTGCCTTAGCTCCTCCCTGAAGTACCAAGATAATAGTATCTGACGCATATTTCCTGAGTTTTTTACATGCTAAAACCACCACCAAAGGAAGAAATTACTTAATGATTATGAGCACGTAGCCTCCAAACCATCTGGCACCTAAGGATTGATCACCATCAAGCAATCAGAGAACTGTGCAGAAGCTGATCACATATCCTGGGACACCCCTCCCTCACCTTGCCTTTAAAAAAGCTTTTCTGAAACCCTTCGGAGACTTTAGGGTTTTAGAGCATGAGCCACCCATCCTCCTTGTATTGGCACCTGTACAATAAATGCTGCCCTTGCCCTCACTACAATCCAGTGTCAGTAGATTGGCTTTACTGCATGCGGGCAAGCAGACCCAAGTTTGGTTCAGTAACAAAATGAAGTAAGTTTGCTTTTTATTTTAAATAGCAAACAAGTAATTCCACATACCTCATCATGGCCATGTCTGTCATGTTTGGACACGTGAGAAAGGAGAAAAGGAAAAAGGGAGACAGACACAACTGCAAGGATACAAGACTGAAGCTACAAACTACTTACAAAGGAAGAAATACAACAATATCAAAAATGTCTGTTAACATACGTTCCCTGGATTTATAAACATAGAATCCCACCATATCATGAGATAATTAGTCCATTGTGAGGGAGAAGAGCAACCCTGAACATTTTTAGTAAAACAAATATAACTTTTTGTCCTTCTACAAAAGATGACACTCCCAGAAGTATACTTTCCTAAGCTGAAAAGTAGCTGAAAGAGAAGCTTGTGGTATACCATATTTTTCCAAAGCAGAGGAATTAATAGGAATTTTGCCTAGGATATGTTGGAGACCAACAGCTGCTGTCAGTGACCTTTAAATCTCCTACCTATACTACATAAGTCTGCTTAGTTTCCATCCTTTAAGAAAAGTTAAAATCAAGGACCACAACAAACCAGTTTCCCAACACTAGGAGCCATGAATTCATTTGCTAAATTCTTTGAAAACTGGAATCTCAAGATTACCAAGTCTTGTGAAACTCAAAGGAAGGAGACAATGGCAGTAACAACACACTCTGGAATCAATATACAGGACATAGGACCTCCCAGGCAAAAATGACTAAAGAAAGAAAACGAGCTCTGCTCCCTTGTCCTACAGTTAGAAGCAATTTTCTAAAGTACAGGCCTTAATAGTCTTATCAAGAGGGGGGAAAAAGATCTCATACATGAAGTTGAGATGGTACCTTACGGCATATAACAGTGATCTGCAAGTAGTAGATGCAGCAGCTAAATACCATTGGGGCCCAAGGAACTTATTTCTCACTGCTTCTGAGAGAGGGTGTAAGAAGCTGAGCATCATTTCATGTTTCTAGCGTGAAAACTTTCCTAGTTGATCAGATACCATGAATATATTTAGGGGACATACCTGGGAACTTGTCTACAGTATTGCCTATGTGAAACAAGCAAAATTAGATCTGATTAAAAGTTTAAAAGAAATCACCACAAATAAATCTACTCTAGAGCACAACGTCAGCAAATTCCACCTTTCAAACACAACTCTACCTTACAAAACTAGGTCTCAACAGCTGAATAATAGATTCTGCCCTCTCTTCCTCTTCACCCCCAAATACAGATGATTTTTCAATGGTTTTATATGGCTGAGCTCAAGAGGAATGTAAAATTAAAAGAAAAGGCATCTTTTAGTTTAATGGTCTAAGCACATTGCCAAATGCCATAAAAGAGAGCAAAATATACATTGCATAACAGAAAAATAAGCTTGAAAATGAACAGATGCCCAATTAGAGGCACATTAGCCATCATTGAATATTCAATAGCTTAAACACCTATGAGATAATATGATCATGCTTATGTGTTTGCACTGAGACCACTTGCTATCAGCTCTCATTTATCACACTGTGGCTTCATTTGTTTGCAGGTACTGTGAAGTGAAATCCACCACCATCCAAATAAGGACTCTCAAAGCAAGATCAGTCACAAACCACCTCAGTAAAATTAAGTTTTCCTTTGTACATGATAAGGCTACATTGGTAATGAAACATTTTAGCTTAAATAAAACCTTTTTGGATTTTATCCTTATTTACTTGTTAGATTCTGTCTAGTAGATTATATTCCACAAATATTTTGGGGTGAATAAATGAATGAATAAATTCATCATAAATAATTTATTTGAAAAAATAGGTGGTGTATCATACATTTTTGGAGAGAAGTCTTCCTAAATTCCATTTATTTATGTCCTGGGCTTTCCTCCTTAAGCAAAATAAATCACGAGATTCATATACACAGATAACCAAAATAAGACAGCTAGCACAACAAGAACAATAGTAGTCGTATGTATATCTATTCCTGAGGATCTGGCTATTCCTCATAAGGAAGAACTTACTTACTATAGTACCTACTCAGGCCTAGCATAGAATAGGTGATTGCTACACAATGAGGTATCACCTCACACCTGTCAGAATGGCGATTATCAAAAAGAAAAGAAATAACAAGTGTTGGCATGGATATGGGAAAAATGCAACCTTGCATGCTGTTGGTAGGAATGTAAATTGGTTCAGCCACTAAGGAAAACAGTATGAAAGTTCCTCAAAAAATTAAAAATAGAACTACTATATGATACAACAATTCCACTTCTGGGTATTTATTCAAAGGGATAAACACTAACTTGAAAAGATATGTGCTCCCTCATGTGCATTATTTACAACAGCCAAGACATGGAAGCAACCTAAATGTCCATTAATGGATGAAGAAAATGTGAGATACACACACACACACACACACACACACACATTATTCAGCCATAAAAAAGGAGGAAATTTTGCCATTTGCGACAACAGGGATGAACCTAGAGTATATTATGCTAAGTGAAATAAGTCAGACAAGACAAACATTGGGTGGGCCAAAAAGTTCATTCCGGTTTTTTCTGTAAGATGTTATGATCTCACTTATATGTGGAATCTAAAAAAAAAATAACAAAACAGAAGCAGACTCAGATACAGAGAACTGGTGGTTCCAATGGGGAGGACGATGGAAGGATGAGTGAAATAGGTTAGGGAGATTAGGAGGTACAAACTCCCAAACTTACAAAATAAATTGGTCACGGGGATATAATGTACAGCATTACAATATTATTGACTATATTCTGTATCGCAACATATGGCAACTAGGCTTATCGTGGTAATCCTCTTACAACGTATAAAAATATCAAATTTCTATCCTGTACACCTGAAACTAATATAATACTGTAAGTCAATTATACTTCAATTTTTTTTAAAAACTGGAAAAAAAAAAGTATATGCTTCCAGAGACACCAAATGGAGATAACAATTACAGCAGATTTTCAGTGCAACTCGAGGTAAGTTTTCCCCTCTTTACAAGTTTTAATTAAAAACTATAGAGGGGGGCAGAGTCAAGATGGCAGTGTGGGAAGATGCAGAGTTCACATCTCCCCATAACTGGGGCACCTGCTGGACTCTGTTCGGGGAGCCCAACACCCAAGGAGGATGGTAGGATGTGGGGGAACTGAGGCGGGGAGAAGTGGAGTTTGGACAGGACCAGCACCGCTGAGCAGTGGCTGAGAGGGGAGAGGGACCCTCAGGAGCTCGGATCAGTGGGGAGTGGGCCCAGCATTTCCCCTACCACATTGGCCGGAGAAGTCTGCCTGGTTCTCAGGCCAGGTCCTACGCCCTCAGAGGTCCCCTCCAGGCTGGGTTGGTCCTGGGGGAGTAGGAGGGAAGCTGGGAGAGAAGGATAGGCAGGCAGAAGGAGCCCTCAGGACCAGAGGAGCAGGAAAGGAGCAGAGAGCATTTGCCCCTCCCACTTGGGCACAGGGAGCCTGCTGACCTCCCAGGCCAGTCCCCCGCCCTCCAAAGCCCCCTCCAGGCTTCACAGGCCCTGGGGGCATATGAGGGAGGCCAGGGAGATCAGCAGAGGCAGGTGGAAAGGGACCTCTGGGACCAGAGGAGCAGGAGAGGAGTGGAGGGCATTTGCCCTGCCCACTCAAGCTCAGGAAGCCTGCTGGGCTCCCAGGGCGGGGTCCCCCACCCTCTGAGACCAGGGGCAGGAGGCACTCCTGAGCCCCTTCTGTTCTGTTGAGCTTAAGCCCAACCCCCCCACCCCACCACAGCCTTTCCCAGCCCTGTTGGTCCTAAGCATAGGCCCACCCACTGCCCAAACATCACCCCTGCTTAGGCCCCACCCTCCACAGCCAAGGCCTTTCCCACCTTTTCTCTTCTTTTTTTTTTACTATCCCACAGAACTTGCAGGATCTTGGTTCATGAGCCAGGGGTTGGGCCAAAGCTCCTGCAGCGGGAGCTCTGAGTCCGAACCACTGGACTAACAGAGAACCTCAGACCCCAAGGAATATTCATCAGAGTGAGGTCTCCCGGAGGTCCTCACCTTAGCACCAAGACCCAGCTCTACCCAACAGCCTACAAACTGCAGTGTTAGAAGCGACAGGCCAAACAACTAGGAAGACAGGAACACAATCACACTCATTAAAAAAAGGAAAAAAAAATGAGAGAGCAAAACAATATGTCACAGATGAAGAGGCGAGGTAAAAACCTACAAGACCAAATAAATGAAGAGGAAATAGGCAATCTACCTGAAAAGGAATTCAGAGTAATGATAGTAAACATGATCTAGAATCTCAGAAATAGAATGGAGACACGGAGTGAGAAAATACAAGAATGTTTAACAAAGATCTAGAAGAACTAAAGGACAGAAAACCAGAGATGAACAACATAATAACTGAAATGAAAAATACACTAGACGGAATCAATAACAGAATAACTGAGGTAGAAGAACGAATAAGTAAGCTGGAAGACAAAATGGTGGAATAACTGCCAAGGAGCAGAATAAAGAAAAAAGAATGAAAAGAATTGAAGACAATCTCAGAGACCTCTGGGACAACACTAAACACACCAACATTCAACTTATAGGTTCCCAGAAGAAGAAGAGAAAAAGAAAGGGTCTGAGAAAATATTTGAAGAGATTATAGTTGAAAACTTCCCTAACATGGGAAAGGAAATAGTCACCCAACTCCAGGAAGCACAGAGAGTCCATACAGGATAAACCCTAGGAGAAACACACCAAGACACATATTAATCAAACTAACAAAAATTAAATTCAAAGAAAAAATATTAAAGCAGCAAGGGAAAAACAATAAATAACATGCAAAGGAATCCCAATAAGGTTATCAGCAGATTTTTCAGCATAAACTCTGCAGGCCAGAAAGGAGTGGCAGGATATACTTAAAGTGATGAAAGAGAAAAACCTACAACCAAGATTACTCTACCCAGCAAGGATCTCATTCAGATTCGATGGAGGAGTCAAAAGCTTTTCAGAAAAGCAAACGCTAAGAGAATTCAGCACCACCAAACCAGCTTTACAACAAATGCTATAGAAACTTCTCTAGGCGGGAAACACAAGAGAAGAAAAGGACCCACAAAAACAAGCCCAAAACAATTAAGAAAATGGTAATAGGAACTTACATATCAATAACCTTGAATGTAAATAGATTAAAGGCTCCCCAAAAAAGACACAGACTGGTTGAATGGATACAAAAAACAAGACCCATATACGCTGTCTACAAGAGACCCACTTCAGACCTAGGGACACATAAAGACTGAAAGTGAAGGGATGGAAAAAGATATTCCATGCAAATGGAAATCAAAAGAAAGCTGGAGTAGCAATACTCGTATCAGATAAAATAGACTATAAAATAAAGACTGTTACAAGAGATAAGGAAGGACACTATATAATGATCAAGAGATTAATCTAAAAAAGAAGATGTAACAATCGTAACTGTTTATGCACCCAACATAGGAGCACCTCAATACATAAGGCAAATGCTAACAACCATGAAAGGGGAAATAGACAGTAACACAATAATAGTGGGGGACTTTAACATCCCACTTACACCAATGGACAGATCATCCAAACATAAAATAAATAAGGAAACACAAGCTTTAAATGACACAGTATACCAGACAGATTTAATTGATATTTATAGAACATTCCACCCAAAAGTGGCAGAATACACTTGCTTCTCAAGTGCACATGGAACATTCTCCAGGATAGATCCCATCTTGGGACACAAATCGAGCCTCTGAAAATTTAAGAAAATTGAAATTGTATGCAGCATCTTTTCTGACCACAACGTTATGAGATTGGAAATCAATTACAGGAAAAAAACTGTAAAAAACATAAATACATGGAGGCTAACAGTGCACTACTAAATAACCAAGAGATCACTGAAGAAATCAAAGAAGAAATAAAAAAATACATAGAAACAAATGACAACGAAAACACAACAACCCAAAACCTTTGGGACACAGCAAAATCAGTTCTAAGAGGGAAGTTTATAGCAATTCAATCTCACCTCAAGAAACAAGAAAAATCTCTAATAAACACTCTCACCCTACACCTAAAGCAACTAGAGAAAGAAGAACAAAGAAAACCCAAAGGCAGTAGAAGGAAAGAAATCATAAAGATCAGAGCAGAAATAAATGAAACAGAAATGAAGAAAACAATAGCAAAGATCAATAACACTAAAAGCTGGTTCTCTGAGAAGATAAACAACATTGATAAAGCCAGACTCATCAAGAAAAAAAGGGAGAGGACGCAAATCAATAAAATTAGAAATGAAAAATCACATTTGACACCATAGAAATACAAAGGATTATAAGAGACTACTACAAACAACTATATGCCAATAAAATGAACAACCACGAAGAAATGGACAAATTCTTGGAAAGGTACAATTTTCAAAGACTGAACCAAGAAGAATTAGAAAATATAAACAGACCTATCACAAGTAATGATATTGAAACCATAATTAAAATTTTTCCAGCAAACAGAAGTCCAAGACCAGATGGCTTCAAAGGCGAATTCCAACAAACATTTAGATAAGAGCTAACACCCATCCTTATCAAACTCTTCCAAAAAATTGCAGAAGGAGGAACACTCCCAAATTCATTATATGAAGTCACCATCACCCCGATATCAAAACCAGAAAAAGATATCACAAAAATAGAAAATTATAGATCAATATCACTGATGAACATAGATGCAGAAATCTTGAACAAAATACTAGCAAACAGAATCCAACAACATAATAAAAGGATCATACACCATGATCAACCAGGATTTATCCCATGGATGCAAGGATTCTTCAATATATACAAATCAATCAATGTGATACACCATATTAACAAATTAAGGAATAAAAACCGTATGATCATCTCAATAGATGCAGAAAAGCTTTTGAGAAAATTCAAACCCATTTATGATAAAAACTCTCGAGAAAATGGGCATAGAGGGAACCTACCTCAACATAATAAAGGCCATATGTGACCAATCCACAGCAAACAGCATAAGCAACGGTGAAAAACTGAAAGCATTTCCACTAAGACCAGCAACAAGACAAGGATGTCCACTCTTGCCACTCTTATTCAACATAGTTTTGGAAGTCCTAGCCATGGCAATCAGAGAATTAAAAGAAATAAAAGGAATAAAAATTGGAAAGAAGAAGCAAAACTGTCACTGTTTGCAGATGATATGATACTATACATAGAGAGTCCTAAAGATGCAACCAGAAAACTACTAGAACTAATCAACAAAACTGGTAAGGTTTCAGGATACAAAATTAATGCACAGAAATCTTTGGCATTCCTATACACTAACAACAAAAAAATCAAAAATATAAATTAAGGAAACAATCCCATTTACCATCACAACAAAAAGAATAAAATACCTAGGAATAAACCTACCTAAGGAGGCAAAAGACTTTTACTCAGAAAACTATAACACACTGATGAAAGAAATCAAAGATGACATAAACAGATGGAGAAATACACCATGTTCTTGGAATGGAAGAATCAATATTGTGAAAATGACAATACTACCCAAAGCAATCTACAGATTCAATGCAATCCCTATCAAACTACCAAGGGCATTCTTCACAGAATTAGAACAAAAAATTTTACAATTCATATGGACACAAAAGACCTGGAATAGCCAAAGCAATCTCGACAAAGAAAAACGGAGTTGGAGGAATCAAGCTCCCGATTTCAAACTATACTACAAAGCCACAGTAATCAAGACAGTATGGTACTGGCACAAAAACAGAAATATAGATCAATGGTAAAGGATAGACAGCCCAGAGATAAACCCATGCACATATGGTCACCTAATTCATGATAAAGGAGGCAAGAACATACAATGCAGGAAAGATAGCCTCTTCAATAAGTGCTGGGAAAACTGGACAGCTGCATGTAAAAGAATGAAATTAGAACACTCCCCAACACCATACACAAAAATAAACTCAAAATGGATTAAAGACCTAAATGTAAGACCAGACACTATAAAACTCTTAGAGGAAAATATAGGTAGAACACTCTATGACATAAATCACAGCAAGATCTTTTTTGACCCACCTCCTAGAGAAATATAAATAAAAATAAGAATAAACAAATGGGACCTAATGAAACTTAAAAGCTTTTGCACAGGAAAGGAAACCAAAAACAAGACAAAAAGACAACCCTCAGAATGGGAGGAAATATTTGCAAATGAACCAATGGACAAAGGATTAATCTCCAAAATATACAAATAGTTCATGGAGCTCAATATCAAAAAAACAAACAATTCAATTAAAAAATGGGTGAAAGGCCTAAATTAGACATCCCACCAAAGAAGACATACAGATGGCCAAGAGGCACATGAAAAGATGCTCAACATCACTAATTATTAGAGAAATGCAAATCAAGACTACAATGAGGTATCACCTCACACCAGTCACGATGGCCATTATCAAAAAATCTAGAAACAATAAATGGTGGAAAGGGTATGGTGAAAAGTGAAGCCTCCTCCACTGTTGGTGGGAATGTAAACTGATACAGCCACTATGGAGAACAGTATGGAAGTTTCTTAAAAAACTAAATACAGAACTACCATATGACCCAGCAATCCCACTACTGGGCATATACCCTGAGAAAACCATAATGCAAAAAGAGACATGCACCACGATGTTCATTGCAGCACTATTTACAATAGCCAGGACATGTAACCAACCTAACTGTCCATTGACAGATGAATGGATAAAGAATATGTGGCACATATATACAATGGAATATTACTCAGCCATAAAAAGAAACAAAATTGAATTATTTGTAGTGAGGTGGATGGACCTAGAGTCTGTCATACAGAGTGAAGCAAGTCAGAAAGAGAAAAACAAATACCATATGATAACACATATATGTGGAATCTAAAGGAAAAAAATGGTACTGATGAACCTAGTGGCAAGGCAGGAATAAATACGTAGACATAGAGAATGGACTTGAGGACATGGGGGAGGGAAGGGGGAAGCTGGGGCAAAGTGAGAGTAGCGTCAACATGTATATACTACCAAATGTAAATAGCTAGTGGGAAGCAGCAGCATAGCACAGGGAGATCAGGAAGGTGCTTCGCAATGACCCAGAGACATGAGATAGGGAGGGTGGAAGGGAGGCTCTAGAGGGAAGGGATATGGGGATATACGTATGCATATGGTTGATTCACTTTGTTGTACAACAGAAACTAACACAGTACTGTGAAGCAATTATACCCCGATAAAGGTCTATTAAAAAAATAAAAACTATATAATGGGACTTCCCTGGTGGTCCAGGGGTTAAGACTTCACCTTCCAGTGCAGGGGGTGCGGGTTCGATCCCTGGTCAGGGGGAGCTAAGATCCCACATGCCTCGCGGCCAAAAAACGAAAACAGAAGCAATATTGTCACAAATTCAATAAAGACTTTAAAACTGGTCCACATCAGAAAAAAACAACTATATGATGAACTTTTAGGGTGTTGGAGGAACACTTAGGCCCCATTTTTTATATTTCCCTAGGAATGGAGAGAATCTCTATAGGAGTGAAAGTAATAAGAACAAACCTAGCTTTTCTCCATTTCTTCACTTCCAATTCCCCAGGAGAGAAGGCATACCTCAGCTGATTGGTTAGCCTGGAGCCAAACCTGCTTGGATGAGCCCTTTCCTCTCTCTTTCTCAAATCCCACTGGTTTGCAGAATCTAATTTATGCTTCCTCATGTCCTCTGTTATAGGGGCAGCCTCTGCCTCTATAGGAAAAGTCTCCAGTTGTACCAGTGTAAAGGACAGTATGTCTAATTCATAGGTGAATTATTAATAAGTCCACTTGACTACAGATCCAAAACCATGATCTTCCATGTTTTCTCAGTAGTTAAGTTGACAGTCTGATATTCATTTATCTTTCATTTAATTTCTCAATTGGTTACACAGAAGGAAAAAACAAAGATGTTCTTTACTGGTCCCCTAAAGCTACAAGCCAGGATAAGAGGTAAAATTAAAATAAACCAGACAGAGAAGAGCTCTTTTCCCTTCCTGTCCTCATTATTTTTGAAAGCACTTAATAAGAATCCACACATGTAGTTGATAAGATGGTTCTCTCTTATCAAATACACTAGCTCTGTAGTCACATTATTGACATAATCACACAAGCTCAGCAAAAGTTAAAAAGCCAAAGCACTATAGTTAGTGATAAGAACTAAGCAAATGCAAAAAAATACTAGTAAATAGTATTTGCATCCAGGAACAAGATCAGATTTTGAAACAACCTCATATTTTAAAGATTCTTGTAGATCTGAAATTCTGATTTCTCTTTTTTTTTTAATTGGAGAATAATTGCTTTACAGTGTTGTGTTAGTTTCTGCTGTACAATGAAGTGAATCAGCTATACGTATATCTATATCTCCTCCCTCTTTTTTTAAAATAAATTTATTTACTTATTTTATTTATTTATTTTTGGCTGCATTGGGTCTTCATTGCTGTGCGCGGGCTTTCTCTAGTTGCAGCAAACGGGGGCTATTCTTTGTTGCAGTACACGGGCTTCTCATTGCAGTGGCTTCTCTTGTTGTGGAGCACAGGCTCTAGGCGCACAGGCTTCAGTAGTTGCAGCACACAGGCTCAGTAGTTGTGGCACATGGGCCCAGCTGCTCCACAGCATGTGGGATCTTCCCAGACCAGGGCTTGAACCCATGTCCCCTGCATTGGCAGGCAGGCTGTTAACCACTGAGTCCTCTCCTCCCTCTTGGACCTCCCTCCCACCACCCCTATCCCACCCATCTAGGTCATCACAGAACACTGAGCTGAGCTCCTTGAGCTATACAGCAGGTTCCCAATAGCTATCTATTTTACACATGGTAGTGTATTTATGTCAAACCTAATCTCCCAATTCTTCCCATGTTCCCCTCCCCCCCGACGAACACACGTCCGTTCTCTATGTCTACATCTCTATTCCTGCCCTGCAAATAGGTTCATCTGTACCGTTTTTCTAGATTCTACATATATGCGTTAATATACGATATTTGTTTTTCCCTTTCTGGCTTACTTCACTCTGTATGACAGACTCTAGGTCCATCCACATCTCTGCAAATTACCCAATTTCGTTCCTTTTTACGGCTGAATAATATTCCATTGTATATATGTATCACATCTCGAAATGTCACTGGACATTTTTGTTGTTTCCATGTCCTAGCTACTGTAAACAGTGCTGCAATGAACAATGGGGTACATGTGTCCATTTCAATTATGGTTTTCTCAGGGTATATGCCCAGTAGTGGGGTTGCTGGATCATATGATAGTTCTATTTTTAGTTTTTTAAGGAACCTCCATACTGTTCTCCACAGTCGCTGTATCAGTTTACACTCCCACCAACAGTGCAAAAGGGTTCCCTTTTCTCCACACCCTCTCCAGCATTTATTGCTTGTAGATTTTTTGATGATGGCCATTCTAACCAGTGTAAGGTGATACCTCATTGTAGTTTTGATTTGCATTTCTCTAATAATTAGAGATGTTGAGCATCTTTTCAAGTGCCTCTTGGCCATCTGTATGTCTTCTTTGGTGAAATGTCTATTTAGGTCTTCTGCCCATTTTTTAATTGGGTTTTTTTTTTTTTCTTATATTGAGCTGCATGAACTGTTTGCATATTTTGGAGATTAATCCTTTGTCCGTTGCTTCATTTGCAAATATTTCCTCCCATTCTGAGGTTGTCTTTTCGTTTTGCTTATGGTTTCCTTTGCTGTACAAAAGCTTTTAAGTTGATTTCTATCTAAAATTCTATCTGCAGTTTGTAAGGATTGCTTTAAATCAGACTTTTGATAGCTTCTTTAGCAGTTCAAATAAAGTACAACTATTAAAAACAAGTTAATGAATAAACATGAACCTCTTATTCTTCATTTGTAAAGATAAGGACATTACCCTCTACTACTCAAAGTTGTTGAAGGGACTGAATCATATACTATACATGAAAAAGTTTATCACAATTCAGACACTTACATTTCAGTTTTGTTTCTTTTTATGTATAGCCTGCAGCTACTATCTTTAGCCACTAGATGGTAATGCTGCTACAGTAAATTATTGCAAAATGGAAGTCTGGATTTTATTTAACTTCTAAAAGTAAAATGTGTAAAAATTAACTTACAGGACTTTTCCTGGCATCTGATGAACTGATAGGTAAAACTTTGGACACCTAAAAGAAGAAACTGTGATAATTTCACAGTCTGTAAGAAATGAAACTGTTAATGGTGCCTTTACATTTCATTTTTAAATCTTAATTCACTTGGATTAAGAAATGTGAGAAATCCTATGAAAAGGGCATTGTATAAAGTAAGGCATTTGTTGATAGCTAATAAAAATGTTTGAATATTTACCTCTGACCCCAAACTGAGAGAAACGATTTCATCCTCAAATGCAGAATGCGTGTCAACATGAGCAGGAATTCCTGAGATGGAAGATAGGGTAACAGGTCACTTCATTTTTCCTTTTAGTAGATTTAAGACAACTCTAAATATAGCCTCATAGTATTACAGTGAAAACATCATTTGATAAACAGGAACATACTGTAATTTTAGTTAAAAGGAAACATTTAAGGTGAATGTGAATAAAATTAAACTAAGACTAAACTAAAAATATAACTTCATGTTAAAGCACCATTGTGACCTGACCGTAAAATCAAGATTTGAGAGTCACTCCTTAACTAGAACATTTACTCAATCCCAACCCAAGAGGAAGTGTGAAAGATAACTAACAAAGTCATTTTGACCTCTGAATACTGGATTCCCAAGTACCTGTAGAACAAAAACAACAGCCAGGTGTGAAGACTAATCTTATCAATAATTAAGATATGGCTTCTTCCACCAGTCTCTCAATCTATGTTAAATGAGTATCTCTTACTTGAAAGGAACCTTGCTACATGGTGAGAGTACCTAAACCTAGTAAGACACAATCTCTGTCCTCAAGGAGCTTATAGACCAATGGAAAGACTGATAGGTAAATAAGCTATCATAAAACATCCTGATAAATGCAGAGAAGGAAAAAATGCCACAACTCCTGCCATTAATAAAACCCTCAATATCATTTGATTAGTACAAATATCAGACGAAGATGCTGCTAACAAGTGCAAAAAATCAATAACCTAAAGATTTTTTACTAAAATGTCATCCTAGAATTGTCTTCCACATTCTCAACAGAAGAGAAAGAAGAGCATGATGATCCAACCAGTTAGCCTTCTTCTATGTACCTGTAAATTATTTGATTTCTTCCATTTTACATGCCTCCTTTGTTTTTAAAGCAATCTTCTCCCTCTCTAAAAAAAAATGTTGAGGGAGAACAAAAGAAAATCACAAATAGCAACTGTGTCTGTTTACACTTAGCATGCATATTCCTCAAGAGACTGAGCATAGAATTGCAAATGGATTGAAATCAACACAGGTAACAAACATAAGCAAATTAAGAGTCAGTTCGAGCTAAAAAATACTATCTTTGATCTTAGAGAGTTATATAACCCACTTAGTTATGAAATATATGACTGGAATTTTAGAATAAGAAATATTCACCATGCCCAGGTTCATACTGGTTAACAGTCAGTTGATCAGGTTTATGTTTAATGAAACCTTCCTTCAACCATTTCTCCAAAATGCTATCACAAATGTCCGGAAGACCTGAAACCAGTAATCATAAAGGTGAAACATATTAAAATATTTACATTGCATGTTTTACCCAAGAATGAAAAAATAGTCACTATAATAAAAATCACACAGCTTTGGGGCTTCCCAGGTGGCGCAGTGGTTCAGAGTCCGCCTGCCGATGCAGGGCACACGGGTTCGTGCCCTGGTCCGGGAAGATCCCACATGCCACGGAGCGGCTAGGCCCGTGAGCCATGCCGCTGGGCCTGCGCGTCCAGAGCCTGTGCTCCACAACAGGAGAGGCCACAACAGTGAGAGGCCTGGGTACCGCAAAAAAAAAAAAGCAAAAAAAACAAAAATCACACAGCTTTTAGTTTAGTGGTCAGATCCAAACATAACAGTAAACTCACAAGCAAAGTAAAATTAAAACAAAATTTTAAGAATCTTTTAAAGTTATTTTATTGATTTTATCAAATAAAATGTACAAAAGAACAATTTTGCAGACAACAATTTGGCATTTTGTAAAACAGAAATAAGATTATAACATTTATGATATTATATACTGGAAATTAGCCTGACCACTTTCTTTTTTGCTATTTTAAATTATTAATTTACTTTAAATTTAATTATTTTAAATTATTTCTCTCTAAAAAACATGCTTTTCAAAGTGGAACTAACTTACTTTTATTGGAGTCATAAATGTTATTTCATGAGGCAAAGGAAATCTTTAAATAAGATTAAAGTCATAAAAATACAGATAAATTTAACTCCAACGAAGAATTCTACCAAAGGATTAATATCCTGATTATGTAGCAAATTCTTATTAATATATTTGACCACCCATTAGAAAAAACTGGTAAAGAAGATGAAAAAGAATTCACAGAAAAGGAAATAAAAATGGCCAACCTCACTAGTAATCAGGTGATTATAAAGTTAAAAGTTTGCTGCTAGGGGTAGGGGGAAGGAGGTACACACTTTGTGAGAGTATGTTGGTATAGCTTTTTTAGGGTGCAATTCGTCAGTGTCTATTGACATTTTTAAACGAACATAACTGACACAATTCTAATTTATAACATATAATGTAATACTACATGTTAACACCTATATAAGTTTACAGGTTATTTGGATGTAAACTCATTTATAAGGATTGAAATAGTATACACTAAACTGTTAATGGTACTACTTCTGAAGAGGAGTATGGGAGTATGGATAGTGTTCAAGAGAAATTAAATTTAGCTTTATTTATATGTATAACACTTTTAACACAAAACTACACTTTTAGTTAATTAAAATGGTTTAAATTTAATCAACTGTTTCATAAGTTTACCTACAAATGACAAATGAAAATCTCAACCATGATATCCTAATATATTAATTTTTTTCTGTACCAGCCCTTATTATTTATTAACAGTGACTGGCTTTCCCTGGCGGTGCAGTGGTTAAGAATCCGCCTGCCAATGCAGGGGACACGGGTTCGACCCCTGGTCCAGGAAGATCCCACATGCCGCGGAGCAACTAAGCCTGTGTGCCACAACTACTGAGCCTGCGCTCTACAGCCCATGAGCTACACTACTGAGCCCGCGTGCCACAACTAGTGAAGCCTGTGCACCTAGAGCCCATGCTCCACAACAAGAGAAGCCACCGCAATGAGAAGCCCGTGCACTGCAACAAAGAGTAGCGTAGCCCCAACTCGCCACAACTAGAGAAAGCCTGCGTGCAGCAATGAAGACCCAATGCAGCCAAAAATAAATTAATTAAATAAATTAAAAAAATTTTTTTTAATGTATAAAAGAAACACAACAGTTACTTACCCCCAGGTAATGGCTTATCTTTATCTACATGGTTGTTCTCATAGTGGAATTCATAGCCAAAATGCTTTACTCTTCTGTGTTTTAAGGATTTTTGAACTGTATGAAGAGAAGAAAGTGAACTATTTAGGAGAAAAAGAATTTGATTCCTCATATATTTCAAAGTCAACTTTATGAATAAGGATTGGTTTAGTAATGGTAACTTTTGTTAACTGTTAAATTATTGTCTTTAGTAAAATGAAACATTCTACCTCATAGCTGCTATTCTTTTAAGTCTAAAATTGAAACAAACTTTTAAGGGTTTCACCCAGTCAATCTGAAAGAGCTGAACATGTCCACTGCCACTCATAAGATTGCTAATGATCTGGAAAAGAGTCAAAGTAACTAATTTGTAAATTTCTCCAGGAGGTTCTTACTACATTATAATGATATGTTACTGAACTGCTGATTCCTCATAGGAAATTTGTCTTAGGGTAGAGAGAACCAAATAAGACAATATAGGGTTGTCCCTGGGTATCCTTGGGGGATTGGTTCCCTCAAATACCAAAATCCAAGGACGATAAAGTCTCTTACATAAAATAGTGCAGTATTTGCATGTAACCTTCATACAACTTTCACATCCTCCAGCATGCTTTAAATAATCTCTAGATTACTTACAATACCTAGTACAATGTAAATGCTATGTAAAATAGTTGTAAATAACAATGTAAATGCTATGTAAATAGTTGCCAACACGTGGCAAGTTCAAGTTTTGCTTTTTGGAACTTTCTGGAATTTTTCTTCTTCTTCTTTTTTTATTTATTTGGAATTTTTCTTTTTTTTCCAAATATTTTCAATCCATGGTTGATGGAATTCATGGATACAGAACAGACAACCAACTGTATATAAAACGGCTTATAAATGTTAGTTGCACAAATGTTGACTAATAAATATTAATCAGTTTGGAGTTTTAAATTGATACCTATATAAACACTATTTATTATTAATGCTCTTAAGAATTGTTGGTATGACTTACCTAACATTGTATCCAGGGTACTTTCAGTAATTTTGAGGAAACAGAGTTTTAATAAACCAAAGGAGGATAAGGCATTTTGCAGAAATTTTAAATACCAGATTTAAAGTTTTACTTACAATTTTGATTGTCTGTATCTTCTGTCCAGTTAACACTTTCCAAAAGCATTTTCTCATCCTCAGAAGAAATAATGTCTTCTATTACCATGAGGCCTGGAGGCAAGGCTTGAAACCCCAACTCTTTCCACTGTGCTGCGGGAAATGAAATTAAAATAGTCAAAATACAAAACTTAAAGTTCTCATAGACAAATAATTCTGTCCAATAGCTATTTATCAGTTCATAAAACCCCAAACCTCATTTTTAGAAATAAGAATGCTGAAAGGCACACAACATATTAAAAACAAAAATTAAAGGCCAAGATAAAAATTATGGTACATTTTATCCACTGCAATTACCAATAGCAAACAGAACAGTATTTACTTAAATATTTTGTTTGAACACAATTAAGCCACTTTTTAAATCTCACTAAGAAAAAAGGTTTCTCATAATATCTACAGTATGCACCTCCATAAACAAACCAGATTCTAACTATTGAATACAAAAATTTAAATACTCATTTTTGCTCCTATGGTCAAAAGTAATAGAAGAG
Source organism: Lipotes vexillifer (assembly GCF_000442215.2). Classification (NCBI taxonomy): domain Eukaryota; kingdom Metazoa; phylum Chordata; class Mammalia; order Artiodactyla; family Lipotidae; genus Lipotes; species Lipotes vexillifer. The sequence goes on along the minus strand of NW_006781896.1, from coordinate 270,828 downwards.
TGTAAAACAACAGTATGGTGGTTTCTTAAAAAACTAAATATAGAGTTGTCATATGACTCAGCAATCTCACTCCTGGACATACATCAGGACAAAACTATAATTCAAAAAGATACATGCACCCCAATGTTCATAGCAGCACTATTTACAATAGCCAAAGACATGGAAGCAACATAAATGTCCATTGACAGATGAATGGATAAAGAAGATGTGGTAAATACAAACATACACACACACACACACACACACACACACACACACACACACACACAATGGAATACTACTCAGCCATAAAAAAGAATGAAATAATGCCATTTGCAGCAACATGGAAGCACCTAGAGATTATAATACTAAGGGAAGTAAGTGAGAAAGAGAAATACAAATACCATATGATATCACTTATATGTGGAATCCAAAATATGACACAAATGAAACAGACTCACAGACATAGAGAATGCACTTGTGGCTGGTTGCCAAGGGGGGTGGGCAGTGGGAGAGGGATGGTTTTGGGAGTTTGGGTTTAGCAGATGCAAACTATTATATATAGAATGGATAAACAACAAGGTCCTACTGTATAGCACAGGGAACTATATTCAATATCCTGTAGTAAACTATTATGGGAAAGAATATGAGAAAGAATATATATGTATGTAGTATGTATACATATGTATACACACACACACATATATACATATATATATATATAAAACCGAATCACTTTGCTGTACACCAGACACTAACACAACCTTGTAAATCAACTATACTTCAATAAAAAATACATTAAAAAAGTACATCTGGACCTAATACAGGGTTTCAAATAAAAAACACTCCAAAACTCATTCCATGCAGTTTCTTACAGTGTTCAACATGCTGAATGGGGGAAAACCCAAGGACAATATTTTTTGATTAAGACTTATTCCTACAACATTGTAAAACAACTGTACCCCAATTAAAAAAAAAAAACTTATTCCTAAAGCATACAATTTTCAAAAACTGATCACAAACACAAAATACGAAAAAATCTAGTTTTCAAAATCTGAAAGCTTAAGTCAGATTTAAAATTAAGTACATACTGGATTTCCCCAGTAGTGCAGTGGTTAAGAATCTGCCTGCCAACACAGGGGCCATGGGTTCAATCCCTGGTCCGGGAAGATCCCACATGCAGCGAAGCAACTAAGCCCGTGCACCACAACTACTGAGCCTGCGCTCTGGAGCCCGCAAGCCACAACTACTAAGCCCACGTGCCACAACTACTGAAGCCGGCGCGCCTAGAGCCCATGCTCCACGACAAGAGAAGCCACCACAGTGAGAAGCCCGTGCACCGCAACGAAGAGTAGCCCCCACTCACTACAACTAGAGAAAGTTGGCGTGCAGCAACGAAAACCTAATTGCAGCCAAAAATAAATAAATTAAAATAAATAAATTTTTAAAGAAATTTTAAAAATTAAGTACCTATAGACACTGAGAATTATAACTTCTAAAATATATCTTTAAAGGAGTTAAAGTTTCCTTTGAACCTTATTTTATAAAACATAAATTTGATCATATTCTACTCTCCTACCCACTCCCAGCATATCTAAACAAAACTCTTTAATTGCCTAAATAGGTGGCAAATGAATATAATAGGAGGAGATTAGAAGTTTAAGTTCATCTCAATGTATCTCATTTCCATGGCTCAGTGGTGAAAAGATGTAATAATCCCTGCAGCAATTCTGTAAATCAGTCTACAAAGCTTTTATTTAAAATGGTTAACTTAATTAATTTAAATAAAATTAAATTTAAAAACCAAACAATCGTGTTGGACAGTACAGATATAAAATATGAACATATTTCCATCATCACAGAATGTTCTACTGGACATCGGCACTCTAAAGCTTTGGGGATCTTTGGTAGCTAAAGTTGCTCCTCCATAATCATGAACCTTGGCATGTAATCATTTGGATCACAATTAATTCCTAAGTGATAAATTGAAAGCTTCTGGGTAGACACTGTAAAATAAATTGGTGATCTAAATCCTCAACAATAAATTTTGAAAGACACAATTAGATAGCAGGGCTCCAAAATAACATGCATACATAATAAATGTATTGCTACGTTGGTAAGCTATGTCTAAATCACCTCCCTTCAACTACTAGTCCCATGCCTGTACAAACTAGGCACTTAAAGAATGTTTGTTAAACAAAAAGGGGTTGCTTAACTGACATTCAATTCTGTTTCACAATAACTGAAACTTCCAACTGAGGTAAGAAAAGAAAACACACAAAAGCAAAAACCATTTTTAAAAAGATACCTGTATGATATACCTTTTTCCACAAAATTCAAGTACAGAATAATCTTTTGTCCTAAGTCATCTACTATTTCTTTTCCATTGAGAGTATCATAGGCTTTCTTGGATTCTTCTACAGTTTTGTATCTTACAAATGAGTAGGGCTTATTAGGTGGCATTAAGAGAGCATCCACCAATCCACACTTCTCTAACACCGGGAGCAGCTGGTTCCTACTCACTCGGTTACCCAAACCACCGTTGGCAACAATCAGGCTCTAAAAAAACAAAAAAAGAAAGTAACATGAGCAATTGATATCAACCTGCTATTTTTAAATGAAATTTAAAAATAAGATATTGTAAATAATACTGATTTTTAATAGCCTTTTCAGTAAAATATTCATTTCTTAATGACCATATACATACAAATTAAAAGATAACTTTCACTGTTCATAAATTTAACATAATGAAACAGAAAGAGGAGGCAGAGAGAAGAAACAAGGATTTACATAATACTTGCCTTTTTTAAATTTTTTATTATTATTTTATTTTATTTATTTATTTTTTTTTTTTTCGCGGTACGCGGGCCTCTCACTGTTGTGGCCTCTCCCGTTGCGGAGCACAGGCTCCGGACACACAGGCTCAGCGGCCATGGCTCACGGGCCTAGCAGCTCCGCGGCATGTGGGATCTTCCCGGACCGGGGCATGAACCCTTGTCCCCTGCGTCGGCAGGCAGACTCTCAACCACTGCACCACCAGGGAAGCCCAAATTTTTAAATTTTTTTTTGCGGTACGCGGGCCTCTCACTGTTGTGGCCTCTCCCATTGCGGAGCCTGTGCTCTGGACGCGCAGGCTCAGCAGCCATGGCTCATGGGCCCAGCCGCTCCGCAGCATGCTGGATCTTCCTGGACCGGGGCACAAACCCGTGTGCCCTGCATCGGCAGGCGGACTCTCAACCACTGTGCCACCAGGGAAGCCCAATACTTGCTTTTTTGCTAGACACTGTGCTATATGTTTTTACCTACTCAATCTTCATTAACATAATCTTCACAACAATCCTACAAAGTGGGTAATATAAGCCCCACTTCATACAGAAACTAAAAAATCAGAAAAATGAGGCTAAGGTGGTGATTAGTTGGAGCTGGGTTTCAAATTTACTTCTGTCAGTTTCCAGAATCCATACTTTTTGATATAACCATTATACAATGTTTACTAAAAACTAAAGGTAAAGGTACTGGCTGGAAGAAAAAAACAATTACAAGTTCTACTGAACATAAAACAGGAAAAATTTCCTCTGTTTGTTGGTTATTCAGTCATTTTGCAATTAAATTTTTTTCCTTTGTAAATATCATGCTTACTTCCCGTCACTTGCAATCCTGTTCAACTTTACTCAAGGAATTAGGTAGGGGAGGTTTTCTATTTTTATTCTGATGTTTATGTCCTAGTGCCATTATAGTCGCTGTACTTAAAAAACATTCTACACAGCATTAAGATCTTTAAACTCTGTAGCATAACAAAAGTAAACAACTGATGGCCTACACTCATCAGTTTCATCATTTATACCAGGTATTGGCAAAACTTTTCTGAAAAGGGCCAGATAGTAAATATTTTAAGCTTCACAGGTCATATAAGCCTCTGCCACATAGTCTTGTTTTATTCTTAAACAACCCTTAAAAATGTAAAACTCATTCTTATCTCACAAGCCAGATTTGACCTGAAGACAGTAGTCTGCCAACACCTGATTTATATGAGTGTAGAACATAATGTTTTAGCTTCATATGCATAAAATGGGAATATCTAGAACACTGTTTTAAAAGAATATAAAACAATTATTATAAAATTGGATAATAGGGCTTCCCTGGTGGCGCAGTGGTTGAGAGTCCGCCTGCCGATGCAGGGGACACGGGTTCGTGCCCCGGTCCGGGAGGATCCCCATGCCGCGGAGCGGCTGCGCCCGTGAGCCATGGCCGCTGGGCCTGCGTGTCTGGAGCCTGTTGCTCTGCAACGGGAGAGGCCGCAGCAGTGAGAGGCCCGCATACCGCAAAAAAAAAAAAAAAAAAAAAAAAAAATTGGATAATAAGTAAAGCTCTGTTCTTTCATGGGGCAGCCAATACCTTATATGTATGTAAGTATACACACACACACTAATAAACACATTAATACAATACTATAAAATATGGTATAAAATTTAGTCTCAGATGGCTTGTCCTGGACCTCATTCAGTGAAGTTATAAATTAAAGTACCAGAATAGCTTGGTCATATGTAGCCATAATTACAAAAACATTTCCAATATTCCCAAATCTAAGGAACTGCAAAGGTTTTGTAAATGTCAAAGGTCCACTGTCCCATCTAGGAATTGGGGAAAACAGTGAGAGGTGACTTGAGGAATACTAAAGGTCCTCAAAAATGCTATCCAAGTGATTTGTGGGCAATGCTAAAGGCAAACCACACAAAAATGAGTGCAATGGTAGAGGGAAGGGAGGAACTTATTTATTATTACATGTGAGTTACAGAATATAATGAAATGCTTAATTTAATAAATAGTTGTTCAGCCAAGCAATTTTTCCAGTAATATGAAGAAGAGAATTCAGACTTTAAGTTATCTTCAGTCCTGATAATCTGAGGATAATGGCTCTAAAAAAATCTAACAATCACTATAAAGTTGTACAAAGGCACCTGTACTTATACAGTAAAAAAAGCATTTGTTCTCCCCTAGATTGATAATATATAATTGGAAGTCCATCTACAATTGTTTTCTTTTCCTTTAAAAATATTGAGGAGAGGGCTTCCCTGGTGGCGCAGTGGTTGAGAGTCCGCCTGCCGATGCAGGGGACACGGGTTCGTGCCCCGGTCTGGGAAGATCCCACATGGAGGAGCGGCGGGGCCCGTGAGCCAATGGCTGCTGAGCCTGTGCGTCCGGAGCCTGTACTCCACAACGGGAGAGGCCACAACAGTGAGAGGCCCGCGTACTGGAAATAAACAAACAAACAAACAAAAATATTGAGGAGAAAAAAGTAATCAAGTCCAAATAAAATGACACTCTGGAAGCCATGAAGGTGAAATTAAAGCTTCTAGAGATCTGAAGAAAAAAGTCAACCTCAACCAGAAGCAAGTTTCAGAGACAGCAAAGAAACTTAACCCATTTCTTTTCTTACCACTTGTCTTCACAACCCCTGTAAGGGGAAAAAAAGCCAGTTATGCTTGAGAATTGATGAAAATAGGGTATATCATAAATCTTCTGAATGCCTCACAGCCTCAGTGGGTCTTGGCAGGAAGTGCGTGCAGACATTAATTCTAATCTATTATCTACTCCATCCTTTTTTGAGGGATTTGGTTTAAATGCTCTGAAGTTATTGGGTTTGTTTGTTTTTTCATGTATATGTGCTTTTATTGAAGGTGTACTCAGGAAAGGAAAAGTTCTCCATGATGCTGGTTTTTTGGATGATACCTTACAACTGTTTCTTCAGTGATTAGTGCTTGATGAAGATTTCGCATCTGCAAAGCACACTGCTCGTCCGCCCCATCCAGGCACTCCTGCCCTCCGTTGCAGAGCCAGGCCACAGGAATGCATCTCCTGCCACAGGCAGCTTGCCTCATCACGTTACACTGTATTTCATCGGTCATGGAGCCCCTGAGCCCCCACTGTGGCCAGCACGGGTGGCAGGAGCAGAAGGAGCACCCGGCGTCTCATGGCTGCGAGGGAACAGTGCAGGAACCTGGGCGTGAGGCACGCTGTGTGTGGATGCCACGGGTCAGAGGGCCTGAAGTTATTAATATTTAAGAAAATATAAGTTTGGGCCTTTTACCTGCTAATATTAAATCTCCCTAAATAGAGCACTCATTCCTAAACTATGATGCAGTACAGAAGACAGAAAAAGCATTAGAGAAGAGTACTGGTCTGAGAATCAAGAGGTCTAAATTTTAATCCCAGCTTCACCTCCTAAATTGTATGTCTTTGGTCCTCAGATGCTAGCTAAGCTGCCTTACTACTGTTATCCTATATCTTTAGAACCAGAAAGAATATGATAAGAATACTTTACATTCATGTGGTATTTTAATGACTAAGAAGTACTATCATATACGTGTTCTCTTTAGAATGTAACAATCCAATGGAATAAAAAGTATGTAATACTATGTCCTTACAAATGAAGAAAGCTGAGGTCAAAGGATACTGCTCATGTACAAATAAGTGGAGAAGCTAAGAGTTAAAATAAGTTCTCCTCATTTATAGCCCAGGAAGAGTTTGTGTGTGTGTGTGTGTGTGTGTGTGTGTGTGGAAGGGGGGTGGGGGGGTACATATACATACATACATATATATCATTTAATCATTGCCCATCAGAAAATAAAAAGGCTTTGTAAATAAGGTCTCATAAATAAGAAATGTTTCACAGCATATAATCAAATACTTTGTAATAGAGGTGAAGTTAGGAATAGAAGAAAGAAGACTGCATTAGGGTACAAACGATCTAGCTTTAGGTTTCTATTCAGCACCTTATATCAATGGACATATCACAACCTTTCAGAACCTTAATTTTCTCACCTACCTCATAAGGATTTCTAGGGAATTAAATATAATAATGAATATAAGTATGCTTTGTAAACTGTAAACAGTTGTATAGTGTTATTGTTATTAATACAGAATTACAACTTCCTCTAGTTCAACCAACACAGTCAGTGGAAATTCAAACTATACTAGGCTATGTCCCCAAACAGAAAGTTAGCAGGTCTTATCATATGTATATTTAACACAGATCGTAACACATGATGGAACAATTATAGCCTTCTTCTCTGAGCAATTATTAAGAAATATTACTTAGAACACACTAACATGGCAATACATTTACATTCAAATGATAATAATAGTTTTAGGTCACCTGAGTAGCATAGGGTACTGTCTCAATGCCTTCATGTCTCAGCAAAGTATGGCTGGCTTTAATCTGTTTCCTTAAGAACTTCTTCTCAGTTTTACTGAGTTTGTAATTACTTTGGTGGTTGCTGTCCATGGCAATACTTAAAAAAAAAAAAAAAGGTATAAAATGTCAACCTTAAAGAGTCCCAAGAAACAGTTATAATAATACTATTCATGTATTTTATAGTTTATAAATATTTCTATGTGATCATTTTTAAATGGTTACCATACTTGTCACCAACCAAGAGAAGTGAGAACAAACAGATGCACAGACAATAAAGGAATATTTAAGAAGGTAACAAAGAAGCAAGAACATCTAATAGCATCTCTGGTAGGTTCTACAAAACATGTCAATGCTTTAGTGCTATTAAGTGAGCTATTTTCCCACATGCGTTCCCTTTACTTATGAAGTCCAAGGTAAAATGTGCCACAAACAAATCTCACAACATAATGTTAGGAAATGAAAAAAAGAAGAAACAGACAAAATTTACAGAAGAATATACAGTATGATTCCATTATATAAAGTTCAAAATCCAAAAGTAAGCCATATGTTGTTTAGAAATACATATATAGCATAATGCAAAGAAAAGCAAGGAAATGATAAACACAAAGTTCAGGAGAGAAGTTATTTCATGGGGGGAAGAGAGAACTGTGATATGAAAGGGACACATAGAGGCATCAAAAATATTTAAGCTAGGTGGTGGTTTAGGTGTTTGTTTTATTATTTTTAAGCTATATGTTATATATTTTTGTATCTATAATTTTTAAAATAACAGGTATAAGAACCCCATAGAATTCTTTTCATTTTTTTTGAAATGTCAATCAGCAAATAGTTACTGAGTGCTATTCCAAAAAAGGTCTTTGCACTATCCAAATCAGCACCCTACATCATGCTTTATTATAGAAGTCTATTTTATTTTGTTCACAGAACTTAACACAATTTGTGATGATTAATTTGCTGGCTTAATTCCTCCATCAGGATGTAAATTCCAAGGAATGCCAGCACACAGTAGGTGCTCAACAAAAATTTGTTGAAGGGATAAACAAATGATAATGAGTGAATATACACATGCCTACTTATGGTCTCAGCACTCTACAGCATACAAATACAATACACAGTTTATGCTTTCAACCAGTTTATAAGTTAGTTGAGGAAAACAAGCATTAAACAATGAAAGAATATGACGTGTCTTTAGATAATTAAGTGTTAATGGTCTTTAGATGTGATACAAATTACAGACAAAAAAGATAAGATCAATGTCAACTGGAAAAGTTTGGGAGAATTTCAAAACAAAAGGGGACTTGAGCTGAGTATCAAAGAACAAGAAATATAGAGTCACGTGGAAGGGAGGGTATTCAGTGAGGCAATAAAGAACAGAAGCTAAAAACAGAAATAAGTATGTCTGGCAAAGACAGTGTGTATTAGACATAATTTTTCAGAGCAGAGAATGTTGGCTTATCCACTGATTCCACTCTTTACCCACTTGAAAGTCTTCAAAGTTAGCAAATGAAATAAGTTTAAGAAGTTAAATAAAATCATATTCCAGGGACTTCTCTGGTGGCGCAGTGGCTAAGACTCCGCCTGCCAATGCAGGGAGCACAGGTTCGAGCCCTGGTCCTGGAAGATCCCACACGCTGCAAAGCGACGAAGCCCATGCGCCACAACTCTGGAGCCTACACTCTAGAGCCCATGAGCCACAACTACTGAGCCTACGTGCCACAACTACTGAAGCCCGCGCACCTAGAGCCCGTGCTCTGCAACAAGACAAGCCACCGCAATGAAAAGCCCGCATGCCTCAACGAAGAGTAGCCCACGCTCACCGCAACGAGAGAAAGCCCGCGCACAGCAATGAAGACCCAACACAACCAAAAATAAATAAATTTATTTTTAAAAAAATCAGGGCTTCCCTGGTGGCGCAGTGGTTGAGAGTCTGCCTGCCGATGCAGGGGACACGGGTTCGTGCCCTGGTCCGGGAAGATCCCACATGCCGCGGAGCGGCTGGGCCCGTGAGCCATGGTCGCTGAGCCTGCGCGTCCGGAGCCTGTGCTCCGCAACGGGAGAGGCCACAACGGTGAGAGGCCTGCATAGCGCAAAAAAATAAAAATAAAAATAAATCATATTCCCAAACAGCTCTCAAACAGTCAAAACTCTAATTATTAATCTTTATGTACAGAGAAAAATGCTGAGACTATTGAAAGAACGGCCAGTAATCCAGTTTAACTAATACATGGAGCACATGTGATAGGAGGTAAGGCCAGTAAAACAGGCTGGCTGGAGAGCACAATAGGGAAATGAGAGGCAAAAGGACTTGCAATAACCCTGCTTAACAAGTAGAAATGCTGGCCTGACCTAGGGTGAAGGCTGTATGTAGGAAGAAAGGAAATAGGGAGAGAAGGGGAGAGGGCAAAAGAAAAGTTCAAGAATAATCAATAGTCCTGATGACTACTCGGACATGAAGGAGAGAAGAATCAGAAATCAGTTAATAGCAGGACAGAGCCTGAGTGACTGAGAGGCTAGTGATGTCATTCCAAAACTGGAAAGTCAGAAGAGGGTCAGGAAGAGCTACTCAGTAAGGGAGGTGATAAGTCAGATTTAGGATATAATATGTTTGAAGTACTGTTAAGATACACAGTTGCAATGTCTGGCTGGCAGATGAAAAACATAAAGTGGAAAAATGAGAAGAAATGAGGTTAGAGAGAAAGCTTTAGGAGTCATCGTTACACAGGAAGGGGACAGCTGAATATATATTTTTAACATTGCACTAATTATAATTATTTGTTCTAATGTTTGTCCCCTTCCACTGGACTATGAGCTCTTTGATGACAAGAATTAAATCATATTTTTGTTTCCCCAGAGCCTCCTTCAGTTTTTTGAGACAGTATAACACAGTGTTTAGGGGTCCAGGTTCTAGGTTCAAACCTCAGGTTTACAATTTACTAGCTATATGACCCTGTGCGAGTTACTTACTTATTTCTGTGCTTAGGCTTCTTCACCTATAAAACAGGAAAAATAGTGCCTATTCTTGGCACATAACTCCATCCAAACCCTGCACTAAAAAACTTCAAACTCTAGCTTATAGCAGCATAAAGCCATACCCTAGGATGACCCCAGCTCCCCATTAAAATGGCTGCCTGAGAAAACTTAAAATGCTGCCTGGATATTTTACTATTTGTTCTAACATCTCCTAACAACAGGCCCCTGACCTCCCTTCTTTTTTAAAGCACTTATTAAAAACGGCTTAAGGGACTTCCCTGGTGGCACAATGGTTAAGAATCCTCCTGCAAATGCAGGGGACATGGGTTCGAGACCTGGTCTGGGAAGATCCCACATGCTGCAGAGCAACTAAGTCCGTGCGCCACAACTACTGAAGCCTGCACACCTAGAGCCCGTGCTCCACAACAAGAGAAGCCACCACAATGAGAAGCCCAAGCACCACAACGAAGAGTAGCCCCCATTTGCCGCAACTAGAAAGAAAGCCTGCATGCAGCAGCGAAGACCCAATTCAGCCAAAAAATAAATTAATTAAATAAAATTACCAAAAAAACCCAGCTTACAGGGCTTCCCCGGTGGCGCAGTGGTTGAGGGTCCTCCTGCAAATGCAGGGGACAGGGGTTCATGCCCCGGTCCAGGAGGATCCCACATGCCGCGGAGCGGCTGGGCCTGTGAGCCATGGCCGCTGGGCCTGCGCGTCTGGAGCCTGTGCTCCACAGCGGGAGAGGCCACAACAGTGAGAGGCCAGTGTACCGCAAAAAAAAAAAAAAAAAAAGAAAAACCAGCTTACAATTGTGAACATGTATCTCCTGCAACTCAGACATGTCTCTCTCAAGGACCTGAGAACCATTCCTTTGAAATGTTTTTTATTTTGTTTTGTTTTTTTTGCAGCACCATGTGGCTTGCAAAATCTTAGTTCTCCCACCAGGGATTGAACCTGCGCCCTCCGAGTGAAAGCACGGAGTCCTAACCACTGGACTGCCAGGGAATTCCCCCTTTGAAATGTAATCATCAGGAAGGACAGGGCCTCTGTCTCTCAGTTTCTGTGACAGGATGGAATCCTAACTTTGACAACTGCCAGCTGGCCTAACTGCATTTACACTGACCCACCCTTTATAATTTTTTACTTCTCCGACTCTACTGAGCACCCACACACACACCCCATAATCACTTCCACACAAATTGGAATGGAGTTTAGCTCTTTCTCCTACTGTCAATAATTACTAAATAAAGTCTGTTTTCACTGCTTTAACTAATGTCTGGCTGTGTTATTCTTTGACACTATCTCATAACTTTGTTAAAAGTATTAAATATGTCTATTACTAAATTACTGTTAATTTCCAGAAGAGCCAGATAAGACTTGTTTAGGAAGACCAAGAAAAGCTGAGGACCCTCAAAGGAATTATCTTATTGCCACTCCATTCCAAGATCATCATTTTTGCAGTTAGCAATGAAGAACAGGGATGAATCTACTAAGACTTTTTTTTTAAATATGTTACATGAGCAAAGACTGCAAAGTGGAAGAAATGAGAAAAAAGATGATGCTGAATACATTTTTTTAAGTCTGACACTTAGAGTCCAGCACCAGTAGATGGAGCCTCATAATCACATTTCTGTCATCCCCTTTCCTTTCTTCCCTCAGTGAGGCAATATTACTCCATGTGAAGAAAGACCAGTCGAGTCACCTCACCAAGGAATAGGCTGATACCAGCTGTTGAGATGTGGAGGTGCCCCTTTCTAACAAGGCCACTTCCCTGGCCAAGGGATTTCCACTATTGCACAAAGGCTTGCGTGCTCCTTGCCATGCTATGGGACTGTTATGGGACTGTTATGGGATGTTACAGGAGCCACGTCACTATTTATTAGAATACCAGCCATGCTGAGTCCAGCCTAAGCACACTCTCCATAGGATAACAAGGGTTTAGAAATCACATCTGCTCTGTTAGTAAGTTTAACCCCAACACATCCTATTGGATATTGCCTAAATGGTAATAGTAATATGTGTGTCTATGCTCTCCTTAAATAAGACAGCCTAAATGAACCAAGCAGTATAGACAAATGTTCCTGTGCTTGTATGTAAATTAAATTTAATTAATAGCAAAGATTGGAAACTTCAATTCCTATCAAATGAGCCCTGGTTATAAAGTACAGTATAGGTATACAAATTATACATACAGGTTTCTAGAACATACAAGATATCAGTGATATGGGTTGCCACCAAGAAGGGAAAACAGGTAGAGTAGGTACAGGAATGAGAAGCTCCTCTTTTGTAAGTTTTGAATTTAGCAGCTATTCAAATTGCATTACCTATTTAAAAAAAAATTTTTTTTAATGATTAGAAAAAATTGACCCATCACTTGTCATATCACCTCATTTTAATTCTTTGAAGAATACCTACCTATATTTTCTAATGCCCTCAGTAATTGTGTTTATTCTGTCTTCCTCCTTTAACTTACTAGAAAGTAAGCTCTATGAAAGTAGAGATCTGGGACTTCCCTGGTGGCCCAGTGGTAAAGAATCCACCTTACAATGCAGGGGACGAGGGTACATTCCCTGGTGGGGCAACTAAGATCCCACATGCTGCAAGGCAACTAAGCCCTCGCGCCACAGCTACTGAGTTCGCGTGCTTCATCTAGAGCCCTCGTGCGGAAAACTAGAGCCCACGCACCCTGGAGCCAGCGCGCCACAACTAGAGAGAAGCTCACACGACAAAGAAAGATCCCGCATGCCTCAACGAAGATCCCACGTGCCTCACCCGAGCCGCCAATAATAAAGTAAATAAATAAATAAATAAATAAGAAATAAGAAAAAAAGAAAGTAGAGATTTTTTTGTCTGTATTATTCACCCTGTAGCACTCAGCAAGTAGAGCAGGACCTAGCACCAAGAGTTACTCAATAAACGCTTACTGAGTAATCCTAAACTTATTAAACTTGCCATCTTACCTCCTAAACCTCTTTGCCAGGATTCTGAGCTTGGTGGCCCTCTTCAATGTTTTCATTAATATCTAATGTGTATCTCTATCCCTGCAATTTTCACATTATATTATAATTCCCTGTTTGTGTGCTGGGCTCACCCAGAAGGCTGTGACCTACTTGAAGGCACATAACTTGAGTGCCTAGAGTTCAGCAAGTACTCAGTAAATATCTGTTAAATGAAATCAGCCAAAACTATAGGCTCACAGTACCTGAAGCCCAGGGGTCTCCGGTTTTACTCAAAAAAGGGCATAGAAAGATTCAGCTTTGTAAGTTACCAGACCACCAGCAACATCCTTTCTTCACTGCATTGGCAGGGTCAAAAAAACCCCTGAAGCTAACACCACTGACCAACACTCCTCAGGTTGCAACCGCCTGTCTCCAACCCCAAAAGAAACAGAAGATTGACACAGACACCACGTGAGCACCCGCAACAAATACAAGCACGTGCACCTCAAACTCTGACAGGACCACCCCATGCACAGACGACCTAGTGCCCACGGACCATCCCTCCTCTCCCTGGTGAGGTCCGAAGCTCTTGAGGCAGATAGAGGAGACCGGAAGAGGCCAAAAAGAGAAAGCGGGTTATTTGCATCCATCATGCCCGCCAATAAGAAGTGCCACAAACCTCCGCCTTGACTCAGGCTGGGTTCTCACCACGCGGGTGCTCTCTCCTTCGGCAGCTTCTCCCACTCTATCCCAAGAAGCCGCAGAGGGTACAAGCACGTCACCTCTCCTGGGCGCAGCCATGTTGGAGAAAACTGCACTACATTTCCCATGAGCCTGCGGGGAGATGACCGGCGTTCCCACAATCCCTTTCGCCTCCCAGAGCCTTTAGTGCCTCTTTCTCTGCCAAGAGTCTTTGACTAGAGGAGGGCTTGCTCTGCGTTACAGTGAAAATTAGGTTGACTTTTGCGGGGGGCATAGCAAAGGTTGTTAGTGCAGCTTATTTGGGGTAGCTCCCCAAGTGGACACGGTCAAACAGGTTTCTGTCCCTCGGTCCCTGAGTAATGACCCCCTCCGCCTTGGGCTCTGTGCATCTTACCTCCTGAGTCTTAAGGAAATGGGAGAGAAGCCTGGGGTCTGAAAGATGACACCGCATAGACAAGAGAGTGGGAGGTGAATATGCGTGAATGTGCCAGGGGAATGGTGAATACTACCGGGTGATAGAAAGATGTGTGGAAGAATGTTGAGGGAGGTAGGAGAGGAAAGATGGGCTGTGCTACATTTTAGAAGAATTTACTGCATTCTGTTCTGTAGGCCTAAGGGGATCCCTGAAAGAAATTGGGTAATTTGAGTGGAGCTTCTGGTGGAAGGTAGGAGGAGAGACTAAAAGAAGACTAGGTAACAGGCTATTGCAGTGGTGAAGTGAAGAGGGAAAAGATTTGGTAACAGATCAGAAATAAAAGACACAGGAGAGGGTGATGATTAGCTATTGTTCCTGCTCTAACGTTATTTGTGTGATATGAATGTATTATAGTCATGCTGCTTGCATTGGATTATGAGCTGTGTGAGTGCAGGGAAGGAAACTTGGGAGTGGGAAGGAAATCACTTATGGTGTTGAGACAGTGCCTCCATTTGCACCCTACCACAGTGGACTGTCAGTAAAAGTTAAGGTTGGCTGCTCAGGAAAAGTGGCATTGACAAGAGTGTTGTTGAGTGGATAAATGATTTGTATGGAGAAAAGATTAGAAGGAGGAACAAGTTGGGGAAGCAGATAGGCAGCCATTGCAATAGTCCAGTAAAACGAGCGTGAGGCTGAAAATGAATAGCAAAAGTGAAGACACAAACTCAAGCTAGAGAAATCAAATCAACACAAACTCAAGCTAGAGAAATCAAATCAAGCTAGAGAAATCCCTTATGCCCTATAGAGGGCATAAGGGAAAACATGTTAAATCTCCCCAATGCATTCTTGCTTCTGCACTACTGGATGCTTTAAAAAAATACATTCCAGTAGAACTTTCTGTGATGATGGAAATGTGTTTTTGAGTTGTCCAATATGCTAGCCACTAGCCACATGTAGCTTTTGAGCATTTCATATGTGGCTAATACAACTAAGGAGCTGAATTTTGACTTTTTAATTAATTTAAATGTAAATAGCTGCATTTAGCTAGTGGCTACCAAATTGGACAACAATGTAGAGACATGGATGGACCTAGAGACTGTCACACAGAGTGAAGTAAGAAAGAAAAACAAATATTGTATATTAATGCATATATGTGGAATCTAGAAAAATGGTATAGATGAACTTATTTGCAAAGCAGAAAGAGACACAGATGTAGAAATAAAACGTAGGGATACCAGGGGGGAAAAGGGGGTGGGGGGGGATGAATTGGGAGACTGGGATTGACATATACACACTATTGATACTATGTATAAAATAGATTACTAATAAGAACTTACTGTATAGCACAGGGAACTCTACTCAATGCTCTGTGGTGACCTAAATGGGAAGGAAATCCGATAAAGAGGGGATATATGTATATGTATAGCTGATTCACTTTGCTGTACAGTACAAACTAACACAACATTGTAAAGCAACTATACTCCAATAAAAATTAATTTAAAAAAAGGAAAAAAATTGGACAGCAAAACAAAATATCACCTTATGTCCTGTTGACCAAATTCAGTTTATTTCATCTCTACATCCACCCTGCTTGAAGGTACTGGAGCTTTTAAACCTTTTAAATTTCCTGGCCTCTGTGAAACAATTCTCTCCTAGTTTTCCTTACACATTCTGATCACTTGTTTTCAGAGTTTTTCACTAGCTTCTCTCCCTTTTCCATGATTAAATGCAGGCAATCCTTCAGGTTTTGTGTTTGACTCTTTTATTCTACAGTCTCCCTATCTGTCTCTCCAGAATTTTAAAGAGATTTGTGACTCTTCTCCTAATCTTATCTTCAGTCCCTGCTTCTCCTTAGGAGACAGTTTGATTTAGTGAAAGCGATATGGTCATTGGAGTATGACGTGAAGCAGAAATTGCAAAACAGCATTTACCTTTGGGGATTGATATAACAATTTAACATATATAAAGTAGCTATTAAATGGTTGTCCATTCCTTTTCTACTCTTCTGATCCTGAGTTACAGGCCCAAATTTCCAACCACTTGCTGTCCATCCTTATTTTCATGTCCTTAGAAAAAAGCATATACATATAAAATTTTTTTTTTTAATTTAGCCACACTGTGCGGCATGCGGGATTTTAGTTCCCCAACCAGGGATCAAATCCAGGCCCCCTCAGTGAAAGAGCCAAGTCCTAACCACTGGACTGCCAGGGAATTCCCAATCCATATAAAATTTTGCATGCAATCCTTTTTATACAGGCCCTTATCTTTTGCTCGCAATATTGTGTGAATAATTTCTGCCAGAGAAGATGACTCCCTGAAGTGATTTCTAGCTACATTAAGACCCTGTTTTATTCATTATGTAACTCCAGTGTCTTCCATACTCTTGTAATAATAGAAATTCAGTAAATGTTGAACTGAAAAGAAACCTAATTTGAAGATAGAATTCATCTTTACCTGTGCCAAAAGCTTTACACAGTGATTTATAATAATTTTTCAAAGGTATTAAATGCTTACCTAATAACTCTTTCCTTAGTAAAACCCCAGTCTCAACTTCATGATAGGTGAATCCTCTTTGGGACTAGTGCAGAGGTTGGCATGATTTTTCCATAAAGGCCCAGATAATAAACTTTCAGCTTTGTGGTCACATATTCTTTTTTGTTGTTGTTGTTGGGGGGCGGGCGGTGTGGAGTTACAATCTTTTAGAATATGAAAGCCTTTTGGACTTCCCTGGTGGCCCAGTGGTTAACACTCTTCAGTCCAAATGCAGGGGGCACGTGTTCAATCTCTGGTCAGAGAAGATCCCACATGACGTGTGGTGCAGGTCAAAAAAAAAAAAAAGAATATGAAAACCTTTCTTAACTCCATGGCTTATGCCAGCAGGCTTTGACTCATGGGCTATATAGTTTGCTGACCCCTGGAACCTCTTCCTGAACTCTGTAATCCTGAATACAGCCTCAAGGTGAAGCTAAGGTTGACACCACCACTGAAGACATTTATTATGAATTACAATATAAATTAATTTAATCAGATTGGCCAACACTACATTTTAAAGTGTAGAAAAGTAGAGATGTGTCCCACAGTAGAGTTCCAGAAATCAGGGCTAGGAGCAACATAACATTTAGAATTGCTTTTGGTTGCCAGTGACAGAAAACTGAACTGATTGCTTGTAAACAAATCATTACTTTTCCTCAAATGACAAGCCATCCAGACAAAAGCAATCACTGGCATGGTTCTGCTATTCAAAAATGTCATCAAGGTCTACCCTGGTGGCTCAGTGGTTGAGAATCTGCTTGCCAATGCAGGGGACACGGGTTCGAGCCCTGGTCTGGGAAGATCGCACATGCCGGGGAGCAACTGGGCCTGTGAGCCACAGCTACTGAGCCTGCACATTTGGAGCCTGTGCTCCGCAACAAGAGAGGCCACTATAAAGAGTGGCCCCCACCTGCCCCAACTAGAGAAAGCCCTTGTACAGAAACGAAGACCCAACACAGCCAAAAATAAATAAATTAATTAATTAATGAAAAATATCATCAAGAGGACCTAGGTGCTTTCTAGTCTCCTGCTCCACCATCCTTGGTATGTTGACTTTTATCTTCATTCTTGACGTCTCCTGGTTACAAGGTAGTTGCTGCCACTCCAGACACATTATCCCCCACTAGTCTCTAGCTGGATAAAAAGAGCAGAGTCTCTATCTTTTCACCTGGGAAATGAAGCCTCCAATGGAATTCCCCTTTTTTCTTTGAATATTTATGTGTTACATATAATGGTAGACAGAATAATGGACCCCCAAAGATATCCACACCTTAATCCTGGGAATCTGTGAATATGCAGATATAATTGTTTGCAAAACTTTAAATAGATTTTCTAGGCGTCCAATATAACCACATGAGTCCTTAAGAGCAAAACGTTTACCAGGGCTGGAGCAAGAGAGACCAAGCAAAAGTCAGAAAGTTTCCAAGTGTGAAGGGTTCAACACACCCTTGCTGTCTCTGAGATGCAATGGTCCATGTGCAAAGACTGAAAAGATGCTCCTATGAGCTAGGGGCAGCCCCCAGCTGATAGCCAACAAGGAAATGGGGACCTCAGTCCTACAACCTCAAGGAACTGGATTCTACCAACAACATAAATAAACATGGAAGCAGATCCTTCCCAAAGCATTTTGATAAGAGCCCAGCCAGTCAACCCCTTGATTCTGTCCTTAAAAACTCAGAGCAGAGAAACCAAGCGAGCCACCCCAACTTCTGGCCTACAGAACTGTGAAATAATAAATTTGTGATAATTTGGTACAGCAGCAATAGAAAACTCTTACACATGCTTACCCCAGGCCAATCATTAGCTAAAGGGAGTGGAATTACCATGACTAGTGTAAGCTAGTGATGATTAATTCCATGGGGCTGGTATGAGACCCATCTCCCTGAAATGAAGAGATCTTGATAAGCTACACTCTATCTGGAGAAAAATAAAATTAGGGTTCTATTAGCTAGAAAAAATGAGAGAACAGCAGTTGGATAGACAATTAACAGCCTGTTCCCTAAAGGGCTTGAAAATTTCATTTGGCTGGATTACCATAATATGGTCAATCTCAAAACCTAAAAGAAAGGGATACTAGAAGGAGGAGTACTCTCATCAACTAATAAACATTCAAAGGTAGAATTCTAATAGCTATTATATTTCATTCAAGATTCCTCACTCAGATAACATTGAAAATGTTCCCAGAGTCCTTGAAAATTGTAAATATTTATTATGGTTCTGAAATGTAATACCATTTTACTACAGTTTCAAATTCAATTCCTATACTTAGGAGGTTCCTAATTTCCCCTCCTGCCCCCGCCACCAGACCATCTGTTTTTGGCTACCTTCTGTTTTTTCCCCCTCTGTCCCCAGTGGCAAGTGTGTTAGTTTTGCTTTTTTTTTCCTATTTTTGGTTTTAAAAAAACCCACACTTTTATTTCTCAGTCTTTTCTCTCCACTTATTTTATCCTTCCTGGTTAAATGATAAATTTATATGAAATTCCTTTCCAAACGTTGCCTTCTCTGCTGCATCCCTGGATTGCTGGCTTCTTGAAACTCCATCAAGAATGCGTTATGTAAAACCACTTGATGTTCATTGTGACATTTGAGGACTGAATGAATTATTCATGCTAAAGTGATAAAAATTCAATGAAAAGTTTCCAGTTTTATAAGTCATATGGTGAAAATATTCCCATGCAGTAATGAGAGGCAAAAGTTACCAAAAAGAAAAAGAAAAGGGGCCAGACTTTAATTTGTAATACAAAACATAAAACTCTGCTTGGAGGATTGTTTTTTGGTCCATTGCAAAACATGTTAGCTGCAAAGTATTGGCCAATTCCCACCACCACCCCTCCCCCAGAAAATGGTTTATTCTATAGGCTGAAGACCTGCTTACATCACAGAATATTTTTCTGCAACATATTTTTCAAGTAGAAGAGAGTAAAGAGATAACAGATAACTCAGGGTGCAGGAAAATCTTTAGGGTGGCCAGAGGAGTGGGATTTATGGATTTTTAAAAGTTATGATAAAACAATTTTTTTAATGTTTCTCTTAACTCTACAAGAAAAGATTTCTCTCAAAAATGAGGTATCACCTCACACCAGTCAGAATAGCCATCATCAAAAAATCTACAAAGAATAAATGCTGGAGAGGGTGTGGAGAAAATGGAACCCTCTTGCACTGATGGTGGGAATGTAAACTGATACAGCCACTATGGAGAACAGTATGGAGGTTCCTTAAAAAACTACAAATAGAACTACCGTATGACCCAGCAATCCCACTACTGGGCATATACCCTGAGAAAAACATAATTCAAAAAGAGACATGTACCACAATGTTCATTGCAGCACTATTTACAGTAGCCAGGACATGGAAGCAACCTAAATGTCCATTGACAGATAAATGGATACAGAAGATGTGGCACATATATACAATGGAATATTACTCAACCATAAGAAGAAATGAAATTGAGTTATTTGTAGTGAGGTGGATGTACCTAGAGTCTGTCATACAGAGTGAAGTAAGTCAGAAAGAGAAAAACAAATACCATATCCTAACACACGTATATGGAATCTAAAAAAAAAAAAGGTTCTGATGAACCTAGGGGCAGGACATGAATGAAGATGCAGACATAGGGAATGGACATGGTGTGGGTGGGGTAAGCTGGGGCAAAGTCAGAGAGTGGCACTGACATATATACAGTACCAAATGTAAAATAGATAGCTAGTGGGAAGCTGCTGCATAGCACAGGGAGATCAACTTGATACTTTGGGATGACCTAGAGGGGTGGGATAGGGAGGGTGGGAGGGAGGCGCAAGAGGGAGGAGATATGGGGATGTATGTATAGCTGATTCACTTTGTTATACAGCAGAAACTAACACAACATTGTAAAGCAATTATACTCCAATAAAGATGTTAAAAAATTATAAACAATTCATTTTAAAATGTCTAACTAATTTAATGGCTTCATACTATCATTAAACTCTCAAAGACCCCAAAATACAAAGATACTTGCTCAGAGATGGCAATTTCATCATTAACTATCCTAGATGTAAATCCATATTTCATATAATCTTCATGATCATTTCTAATTTGGGGAGATTTGTTAGAGCTGATTTAGATGGTCTTAGCTTTTGCTTACATTATGGCTAAGACCTCATACTAGGAGCATCCATTTTGCCATTTTCTGTTGGTTATCTGTGCTTCAGTTATTATCTTTAATTTCACTGTAGGGAATTTAGAGTTTTCTAACCCACTTGTCCATTTTTCAAAAATAGTTTTTGGGTTATATAAGAATTTACCAGGCACAAAAATCATGTCTTGCTTAAAGCTAAGAAGGGAGGGTGCCAGAGGCAGCTCCCCTGCCTGCAAACTCCCACTCTACAGTGTTTTTTTAGAGCACCTCTCAGAATTTGTGACATGTGACAATCAGACATGCAGACCTAATGAAACATCCAGCATACTAAGAATGAGTGGAGATTAATTTGATTTTGACAAAACTATAAATAGAATTTCTAACATATTCTTCCAGATAACCTACGTTATGTACACTGCACATTAGAGGTCACTGCTCTTGGGCATATTTCTCAAAGGGTGGTCCTCAGACTAGCTGTATCAGAATCACTGGAGTACTTGTTAAAAACGCAGAGTTCCAGACCCCATTAGATATAATGAGTCAGCTAAAAGCAAATATAAGTTTTAATAGTTTCTCTGAACCCCAGTGGATTATAGTGTGTGTTTCAAAATCTCTGGGGCCAGGGCCCAACAATCTGCATGCTTAACAAGCAATCTTGCTAGCAACCACTGAAGAAAATTATCAACATAGAGCTCTTTAAAAATCTGCTCCAGGGCTTCCCTGGTGGTGCAGTGGTTAAGAATCCACCTGCCAATGCAAGGGACATGGGTTCGATCCCTGGTCCGGGAAAATCCCACATTGCTGTGCAGCAACTAAGCCTGTGCGCCACAACTACTGAGCCTGCTCTCAACTACTGAGCCAACATGCCACAACTACTGAAGCCCGTGTGTCTAGAGCCCACGGGCTCTAGAAGCCACCGTAATGAGAAGGCTGCTCACTGCAACAAACAGCAGCCCCTGCTTGCCGCAACTAGAGAAAGCCCGTGCACAGCCATGAAGACCCAATGCAGCCAAAATAAATAAATACATAAATAAATACATAAATAAAAACTTAAAAAAAATCTGCTCCAGAGTAACGAACTGTCAAGTTTCTAATGTATTTTGAATTTTTATTTCAGGTGAAATGTTGTAACTTTATAAGGTACAAGGGACCAAGAAGCCAGATGATACAGTGCTCAGATTATCAGATTATTAAAGAACCCATAAAATTATCTCAAAACTATTCTAATTATTGATATCTCCATATCCCATTTTACAGATATAGCAACTGAGACTTAAAAGACAAACTGTATAAGCTGTTTAAGTAGGAAATAGTTTTTAAGAGTGATTTATATTCATGTCTGTGTTCTTACATGAATAAAAGGGCACAGTTTTATAAAGCATATCTATCTACAGCTACATTTTAGTGAGGTATTAAGTACTTACTACACTTAACATACTTTATTATTTAATCCTAGCAAGAACAACCCTAGGGATAAGTTTTATGTCCTCAATTTTACAAATGTGGAATCTGAGGCTCAGCAACATTAAGCAACTTTCCCTAGGTTACATAATTAGTAGGATTGACATGTATACACTACTAAGTATAAAATAGATAACTAATGCGAACCTACTGTATAGCACAGGAAACGTTACTCAATGGTCTGTGGTAACCTAAATGGGAAGGAAATCTAAAAAAGAGTGGATATATGTGTATACATAAATGATTTGCTTTGCTGCACAACAGAAACACAACACTGTAAAGCAATTATACTCCAATAAAAATTAATTTTAAAAAAGAACTATGGGGTGCAGCAAAAGCAGTTCTAAGAGGGAAGTTTATAGCAATACAATCTTACCTCAGGAAACAAGAAAAATCTCAAATAAACAACCCAAGCTCACACCTATAGCAACTAGAGAGAGAGGAACAAACAAAACCCAAAGTTAGTGAAAGGAAAGAAATCATAAAGATCAGAGCAGAAATAAATGAAATAGAGACAAAGAAAACAATAGAAAAGATCAATGAAACTAAAAGCTGGTTCTTTGAAGAGATAAACAAAATTGACAAACCTTTAGCCAGACTGATCAAGAAAAAGAGGGAGAGGGCTCAAATCAGTAAAATTAGAAATGAAAAAGGAGAAGTTACAACAGACACCACAGAAATGCAAAGGATCATAAGAGACTACTACAGGCAACTATATGCCAATAGAATGGACAACCTAGAAGAAATGGACAAATGCTTAAAAAGGTACAATCTACTAAGACTGAACCAGGAAGAAATGGAAAATATGAACAGACAAATCACAAGTACTCAAATTGAAAATGTGATTTAAAAAATTCCAACAAACAAGAGTCCAGGACCAGATGGCTTCACAGGCAAATTCTATCAAACATTTAGAGAAGAGTTAACACCTATCCTTCTGAAACTATTCCAAAAAATCTCAGAGGGAGGAACTCTCCCAAACTCATTCTATGAGGTCACCATCACCCTGATACCAAAACCAGAAAAGGATACCACAAAAAAAAAAAAAAAAGAAAATTACAGGCCAATATCATTGATGAACATAGATGCAAAAATCCTCAACAAAATACTAGCAAACCGAATTCAAGAATACATTAAAAGGATCATATACCATGATCAAGTGGGATTTATCTCAGGGATGCAAGTATTTTTCAATATCTGCAAATCAATCAGTGTGATACACCACATCAACAAATTGAAAAATAAAAACCATATGATCATCTCAACAGATGAAAAAAAAGCGTTTGAAAAACTTCAACACTCATTCATGATAAAAAGTCTCCAGAAAGTGTGCATAGTGGGAAAATACTTCAACATAATAAAGGCCATATATGACAAACCTACAGCTAACATCATACTCAACAGTGAAAAGCTGAAAACACTTCCTCTAAGATCAGGAACTGATCTTGGAGAGACAACAATGAGTGGTGGGGTGAAATGGGATCTTAATTCCCTGCCCAGGAATGGAACCAGGGTAGCCTGGATGAAAACCAGGAATCCTAGCCACCACACGTCCTGGCTCTTGCCCGCAATGAAAAATGCATTTCTCAAGGAGGCAAAACAGTAAAAACAGGTACAAAGTTTATTATTAGAGACATAGCACAACAACAAGTGGGAGAGCACACTTATGATTGTAATCGTCACCTTTTTCAGTTTCCATATTAACTTAGTAGGAGAAATGTCTCCATTATATGGTAACATATTTTATGAACCAAATATTGAGACTCATCATTTAAAATACAATCTGACAATAAAAGAAAATATTTGAGATCTGGAGAGTCTCAGAAAATTCTGGATGGATGAATACCTCATCCATGTTAACAAAAACCGAAATCAAATTCTTCTCCACCACATAAATAACTATCACGAAAAAAATCCATGCTTTCTTTATTATATTTTCCCCTCTTTCAGCAGAAAGCTGGTAGATTCTGAAGAAAAAATAAATTTAAAGCACTAATATCTATAACAAACTTGATCTTCAGTGCTATCTTACTTGAAAATGAATGAATTACATAGATTTTCGAAGAATCCGAATTATTCAGTTTTGAAATAAAAGAAGTCTGTTCCACAGATGCAAATAAGCCTTTAGGTTTTATGTTGATGTAAGATAAAGAGAGTATACAAGATAAAGACAAATGGCACAATATATATGTGGGGTAAACCATATAAAAATATTTTGGAATAAAATAATGAATTCACAATATGTGCTGGAATAAGAAACTTGTAATTATGTTGTGTAATAGCCATTTGTTATAACTTTTGTTATAGCTGTATTTCAGTTGTATCCTTTCAATTATTTATTTATTTTGGCTGCTCTGGGTCTTAGTTGAGGCATGTGGGCTTCTTAATTGCAGCATGTGGACTTCTTAGTTGTGGCATGTGAACTCTCAGTTGCTGCATGCATGTGGGATCTAGTTCCCTGACGAGGGATCGAACCCAGGTCCCCTGCACTGGGAGTGTGGAGTTTTACCCACTGGACCACCAGGGAAGCCCCTCCTTTCAATAGTTTAATATGACCAAACCATCTGTTTTAAGTGTAATTTTGCCTGAGATATTTTTCCCCTTCCTTTTTTTTTTTTTTTAACTGTGGTCTTACAGGTCCAGCAGAATTCTCTTAAATAAACTAGGTCCTGATTTGAATTTTTCACTGTATCCACAATGGCCATTTAGATTGCTCCCAGAAGTCAACAAAATACTGTTCACTGGCAGATTTACCATGTTAAAGAACATAACATAAGAAAACAGGCCACTATTTTAATGAAAACTGTATGTGAGATCCAAATAATTTAGGCTACTTATATATCTATTCTTGAAAAAAGTACAGATTTTAAATTTTTCCACAAGATTCCTGGCCCCAACCTTCTTTTTCCTTCCCTAAATGGAAACCTATTCTTCCTAGTAAGTCAACAAAATACTGTTCACTGGCAGATTTACCATGTTAAAGAACATAACATAAGAAAACAGGCCACTATTTTAATGAAAACTGTATGTGAGATCCAAATAATTTAGGCTACTTATATATCTATTCTTGAAAAAAGTACAGATTTTAAATTTTTCCACAAGATTCCTGGCCCCAACCTTCTTTTTCCTTCCCTAAATGGAAACCTATTTTCTTCCTAGTGATGAGAAATGTCTCTTTTTCTAGGAATGGAGACGTCTATCCACACAATGGATTAGAAAAAAAAGAACCACTTCCTTGCCATGCTGGCCACAGCTTTCCTGATTGCATCTTCCAAGTCAATGCCAGAAGTTACAGGGAGCTGGATATTGTTGAATATGCTCTGAAACTCTTGGACATTGATTCCTTCAAGCCTGACTACCAGAGCTATGAGTTCTAGTGTTCAGCAGTCTTTGATGATATCATCAGCAATGATAGCAAATTTCACTATTTACCTTAGGATCAGCAATGGGCAAATAAAATATTTAATACACTGAGCTTCCCTAACACTGAAATCCAAGAAGTTAGTTGGGCTTTGACCATGAAGAGAAATGATGTCATATGGAGCTATGTCTAGTCCAGCACCATTCACAAACAGTTGGTATTCCCATTTAGTTTTATGTATTTTAGGTCATATCTACCGACTTAATTTTGAGTAGATGCATTTTTAATTTGTTGTCCATGGCAAATATATCTTTTTGTATATATCTTGAATTGTCCTCAAAGTGTATCTTGGCATCAAAACAGACAACTTGTCTTTCTGGAATTTCACCAAAGGGTTTCAGTTCAACATAAGTAGCATAAATTTCTAGGAAGAAATTCCATAACTTCTTAATTTGATTCACAGGCTAATTTTCATAGACCCCATAGAAGCCTAAATTTTCTCCTGTCCACTAAACTTGACTGTTCATCAAAACTGTCTTCAAAAGTGTAAATTTACTCCTTAAAAATATATTCTGGTATAGAAGCAGCCAGATTAAATGTCAGTGCCCCTGCCTGAGGCTGCCCATCAGCAAAGGTCATTGCAGAATGGGCCCATTAAAATTTCCAAGTAGGGACTTCCCTGGTGTTCCAGTGGTAAAGAATCTGCTGTAAAATGCAGGGGACACAGATTCAATCCCTGGTCAGGGAACTAAGATCCCACATACCACAGGGCAATTATGTCCGCATGCCACAACTACCGAGCTTGTGCACCTCAACTAGGGAGGCTGTGTGCTGCAACTACAGAGCCCACATGCTCTGGAGCCTGCATGCCACAACTACAGAACCCATGTACCCTAGAGCCTGCACACCACAATTAGAGAAGAGAAAAACCTGCACATCAAAACAAAAGATCCTGCATGCCTCAACAAAGATCCCATGTGCCACAACTAAGACCCAACACAGCCAACACATTATTTATAAATAAATAAATAAATAAATCTGAAAAGAAAGTCTATTTGTTTAAAAAAATTTTTTTTAAAATTTTTCCAAGTAGGAGCATCATACAGTGTCAGTTGCAAAATATTTGAACTATTGTCTTGTTGTCTAACATTATTTTCTTATTCTTAGATTCCTGCAGAATCAGCCATCTTTTAGAGATTAATTAAATTTTCTTGGACTTGGCTGACAGAGTGAGGGCACCAAGACTCACAGATGTTTTGGACCTGCATTGCCATAAGGGAATGACATCTTAAACAAATACCAAGCACAAAGGAGTCTGACTGGGTGATTGAGATGAGAGGAGAAGGAGGCTTAGTAGAGATTTAATTCTTTATTGGAAACAAAGCTGAAGAAAACACCCAGTTGTGTGTGTGTATGTGTGTGTGTGTGTGTGTGTGTGTGTGAATGCGCACACGTGTTTGTGGCTGGTTTTTTGCAGGTTTTTTTTTTCTTGTAGTTGATTTCTAGTCTCATAACATTGTGGTTGGAAAAGATGCTTGATATGACTTCAGTTTTCTTAAATTTTACTCACTTATTTTATGACCTAGCATGTGATCTATCTTGGAGAATATCCCATGTGCACTTGAAAAGAATGTGTATTCGCAGCTTTTTGATGGAATGTTCTATACATATCTATTAAGTCCATTTTGTCTAACGTGTCTTTTCAGGGCAGTGTTTTCTTATTGGTTTTCTGTCTGAATGATCTTCCATTGATGTATTGATAAGTAGGATGTTAAAGACTCCTATTTTAGCATCCTGTCAGTTTCTCCCTTTGTTTCTGTAAGTATTTGCATTATGTATTTAGGTGCTCTTATGCTGGGTGCATATATATTTACAATTGTTATATCTTTATGTTGGATTGATCCCTTGATCATTATGTATTATCCTTCTTTGTTTCTTGTTACAGTCTTTGTTTTAAAGTCTATTTTGTCTGACATATGTACTGCTACTTCAGATTTTTAGAAAATTTCCATTTGCCTGGAGTACCTTTTTCCATGCCCTCACTTTCAGCCTGTGTGTGTCTTTAGGTCTGAGGTGAGACTTTTGTAGGCAGCAAATACAAATACAAATCTTGTTTTTGTATCCATTCAACCACTCTATGTCTTTTTTTTTTTTTTTTTTTTT
>NW_006781896.1:233513-242976 GCF_000442215.2 Lipotes vexillifer | reverse complement strand
TGGCCTCTCCCATTTGCGGAGCACAGGCTCCGGACGCGCAGGCTCAGCGGCCATGGCTCACGGGCCCAGCCGCTCCGCGGCACGTGGGATCCTCCCGAAACGGGGCACGAACCCGCGTCTCCTGCATCGGCAGGCGGACTCTCAAGCACTGTGCCACCAGGGAAGCCCACACTCTATGTCTTTTGACTAGAGCATTTTATCCATTTATGCTTAATTATTGATAGGTATGTACTTACTGCCATTCATTGTTTTGGGGTTGTTTTTGTTGCTCTTTTTTGTTCCTTTCTTCTTTTGTTCTCTTCCCTTGTGACTTGATGACTCT
Source organism: Lipotes vexillifer (assembly GCF_000442215.2). Lineage (NCBI taxonomy): Eukaryota > Metazoa > Chordata > Mammalia > Artiodactyla > Lipotidae > Lipotes > Lipotes vexillifer. The sequence goes on along the minus strand of NW_006781896.1, from coordinate 242,654 downwards.
TTAGTGTTGTTTGGATTCCTTTCTCTTTGTGTATGTATCTACTATAGATTTTTTTTAACATCTTTATTAGGGTATAATTGCTTTACAATGGTGTGTTAGTTCCTGCTTTATAACAAAGTGAATCAGTTATACATATACATATGTTCCCATATCTCTTCCCTCTTGTGTTTCCCTCCCTCCCACCCTCCCTATCCCACCCCTCCAGGCAGTCACAAAGCACCGAGCCGATATCCCTGTGCCATGTGGCTGCTTCCCACTAGCTATCTACCTTACGTTTGTTAGTGTATATATGTCCATGCCTCTCTCTTGCCCTGTCACAGCTCACCCTTCCCTCTCCCCATATCCTCAAGTCCGTTCTCCAGTAGGTCTGTGTCTTTATTCCTGTCTTACCCCTAGTTTCTTCATGACATTTTTTTTTCTTAAATTCCATATATATGTGTTAACATACCAACCTAAGTGCCCATCATTGGATGAATGGATAAAGAAGATGTGGCACATATATACAATGGAATATTACTCAGCCATAAAAAGAAATGAAATTGAGCTATTTGTAATGAGGTGGATAGACCTAGAGTCTGTCATACAGAGTGAAGTAAGTCAGAAAGAAAATGACAAATACCATATGCTAACACATATATATGGAATATTATAGATTTTTGATTTGTGGTTACTATAAGGTTTATATATAGCAATCTAAATATATACATAATTAATTTAAGTTGCTGGTCTCTTAATTTCAAATGCAGTTTAACAACCCTGAGTTTTTACTCCACTCACCACATTTACTGCTTTTGACATCATATTTACATCTTTCTGTTTTGTGTATTCCTTAACTGCTTATTGAGGATATAGATGATTTTACCACTTTTGTCTTTTAACCTTCCTTCTATCTTTGCACGTGGTTGATTTACTACCTTTACTGTATATTTGCCTTTAGCAATGAACTTTTTCCTGTCATAATTTTCATGTTTCTAGTTGTGGCCTTTTCTTGTTCACTTAGAGAAGTTTCTTTAACATTTCTTGTAAAGCTGGTTTCATGAGACTGAACTCTGTTAGCTCTGCTTGTCCATAAAACATTAAATTTTTTTTTATTGGGGCATAGTTGTTTTACAATGTTGTGATAGTTTCTACTGTACAGTTAAATGGAGTTCCCCGTGCTATACATCAGGTTCTCATTTGTTATCTATTTTGTACATATTAATGTATATATGTCAATCCCAATCTCCCAATTCATCCCCCCCGTGCTTTCCCCCCTTGGTGTCCATACGTTTGTTCTCTACACCTGTGTCTCTATTTCTGCCTTGCAAACCGGTTCATCTGTACCATTATTCTAGATTCCACATATAATATACAATATTTGTTTTTCTCTTTCTGACTTACTTCACTCTGTATCATAGGCTGTAGGTCCATCTATGTCTCTGCAAATGACCCAATTTCATTCCTTTTTATGGCTAATATTCCACTGTATATATATACCACATCTTCTTTAACCATTCAAACTGTCACTGTTTTCAGATGACATGATACTATATATACAAAATCCTAAAGATGCCACCAGAAAACTACTAGAGCTAATTGATGCATTTGGTAAAGTTGCAGGATACAAAATTAATGCACAGAAATCTCTTGCATTCCTATACACTAAAAATGAAAGAGAAATTAAGGAAACAATCCCATTCACCATTGCAACAAAAAAATAGAATACCTAGGAATAAACCTACCCAGAAAACTATAAGAAACTGATGAAAGAAATCAAAGATGACACAAACAGATGGAGAGATATACCATGTTCTTGGACTGGAAGAATCAAAATTGTGAAATGACTATACTATCCAAGCAATCTACAGATTACTGCAATCCCTATCAAATTACCAATGGCATTTATTACAGAACTAAAACAAAAATTCTTAAAATTTGTATGGAGACACAAAAGACCCTGAATAACCAAAGCAATCTTGAGAAAAAAAAAAAAAAATGGAGCTGCAGGAATCAGACTCCCTGACTATACAACAAAGCTACAGTAATCAAGACAATATGGTGCTGGCACAAAAACAGAAATATAGATCAGTGGAACAGGGTAGAAAGCCCAGAGATAAACCCATGCACCTATGGTCAACTAATCTATGACAAAGGAGTCAAGGACATACAATGGAGAAAAGATAGTCTCAATAAGTGGTGCTGGGAAAACTAGACAGGTACATGTAAAAGAATAAAAGTAGAACACTCCCTAACACCATACACAAAAATAAACTCACAATGGATTAAAGACCTAAATGTAAGACCTGACACTATAAAACTCTTAGAGGAAAACATAGGAAGAACACTCTTTGACAAGAAAGATCTTTTTTGACTCACCTCCTAGAGTAATGGAAATAAAAACAAAAACAAACAAATGGGACCTAATGAAACTTAAAAGCTTTTGCACAGCAAAGGAAACTATAAAAAAGATGAAAAGACAACCCTCAGAATGGGAGAAAATATTTGCAAATGAATCAACGGACAAAGGATTACTCTCCAAAATATATAAATGGCTCATATAGCTCAATAACAAAAAAAAACCCAACCCAATTCAAAAATGGGCAGAAGACCTAAATAGACATTTCACCAAAGAAGACATACAGATGGCCAAGAGGCACATGAAAAGTTGCTCAACATCACTAAGTATTAGAGAAATGCAAATCAAAACTACAGTGAGGTATCACCTCACACCAGTTACAATGGGCATCATCAGAAAATCTACAAACAATAAATGCTGGAGAGGGTATGGAGGAAAGGGAACCCTCTTGCACTGTTGGTGGGAATGTAAATTGATACAACCACTATGGAAAACAGTATAGAGGGTCCTTAAAAAACTAAAAATAGAATTACCATATGACCCAGCAATCCCACTCCTGGGCATATACCCAGAGAAACCATAAACCAAAAAGACACATGCACCCCAATGTTCATTGCAGCACTATTTACAATAACCAGGTCATGGAAGCAACCTAAATGTCCTTCAACAGACAAATTGTCCATAAAATTTTGATCTCTCCTTCAAGTCTGAATGAAAGCCTTGCCAGGTATTCTTGGTTGCAGGTTTTCCCCTTTCACCACTTTAAACATATCATGCCACTCCCTTCTGGAATGCACAGTTTCTGCTGAAAAGTCAGCTGATAGCCTTATGGGAGTTCCCTTGTACATAACTTGTTGCTTTTCCCTTGCCGCTTTTAATATTCTTTATCTTTAATTTTTGCCATTTTAATTACAATGTGTCCTCTTTGTGTTGATCCTGTTTGGGACCCTGTGCTTCCTGCACCTGAATGTCTGTTTCCTTTCCCAGGTTAGGGAAGTTTTTAGCTCTTATATTTTCAAATATGTTCTCTGTCCCTTTTTTCTCTCTCTCTTCTCCTTCAAGGACCCCTATAATGTGAATGCTAGTGTGCTTGATGTTATCTCAGAGGTCTCTTAGACTGTCTTCATCTCTTTTTTTTCTTTTTTCTTTTTTCTGTTCAGCTTCAGTGATGTCCACTACTCTGTCATCCAGCTCACTGATTGGTTCCTTTGTGTCATCTAATCTACTAGTGATTCCTTCTAGCATATTTTTCATTTCAGTTATTGTGTTCTTCATCTGTTTGGTTCATCTTTATATTTTCCAACTCCTTATTAAAAACTTCTAAGTTCTCACTCTGTTGATCCATTCTTCTCCCAAGTCCTTTGATCATTTTTATGATCATTACCTTGAACTCTTTATCAGGTAGATTATTTAATCTTCACTTTATTTAGTTCTTCTTCTGAGGTTTTGTTCCATCTTATTCCTTCATTTGGAACATGTTTCTCTGTCACCTCATTTTGCTTAATTTGCTATTTTTATTTCTATGTATTTGGTAGGTTGGTTGTTTCCTGACCTTGAAGAAATGGTTGTGGCTCTATCTCACGTATGAGTTCTTCAAGATCATGGAGAGTGTTTTATTCATCTTTGTACCCCCAGCATCTAAGATAGTGTATTATATATACTAGGTACTTAATAACTGACTATTAAGTGAATTATTAAGTGAATTAATAATCATTTTGGGGACTTCCCTGGTGGCACAATGGTTAAGAATCCGCCTGCCAATGCAGGGGACATGGGTTCGAGCCCTGGTCCTGGAAGATCCCACATGCCGTGGAGCAACTGAGCCTGTGCACCACAACTACTGAGCCTGAGCTCTAGAGCCCACGAGCCATAACTACTGAGCCTGCGTGCCACATCTACTGAAGCTTGCACGCCTAGAGCCCGTGCTCTGCAACAAAAGAAGCCACCGCAACGAAGAGTAGCTCCTGCTTGCCACAACTAAAGAAAACCTACTCGCAGCAATGAAGACCCAATGCAGCCAAAAAAAAAAATTAATTAATTAATTAAAAAATAATCATTTTGGACCAGTCTTTAGGCCACTGGAAAGCCTTCTCTAGATCATGTTTTAAGAACTACTGCCATAGCAGCATGTCTAAGAATCTTAGTTTATTTTGTTTAAAGCATTCTCTGGCAGAATGAATAACTCACATAATCTCAGTCACAATTTTATCAATATAAATATTAACAACCATACTGGGTCCAACTGTCACTTCAGTTTTGTACATAGAACTCCATAGGTCTATAAATTTTATGCTATTGGAAAACAGAGTGGTCTTAAATTAATTTTTAAATTTTATACAACAATTAAGTAAAATTGAGACAAAGCCTAATACTTTTTAAGCTCAGAGGTTTCATTTCTACTTTCATTGTGACAATACATACAATACATACATCTCCTACTACCAATTCTTCAAGTCACAACACTTAAGAGCAGAGCTAGATTAAAAATAGACAAATGGGCCAGGACTCCCACTCCACCCACAAAATAATCCAGGCAGGAAATTCCTACTTGCCCATTACTCAATCTAACCTTGCTAAAGAAAGAAACCTTTGGGTGGGGAAGTTCTTATTCAAATGAATTCCTAAGGATGGTGCTCAGTAAGAGATCCACCTGTCTGGAAAAGACCCAAACTCTGTCACTCATAATGGACAAATGTGGAGTCCAAACAGATGACAGAGCACAGCATCTCCTAGGTCTTCCCTTCCTCCTCAGCCCCACTGCTGTAATTTGGGCAGACTTTAGAGGCACAACTTCCTCCTCCATGGATTCTCTACTCATCACTTCTAAATACTACATCTGGTGATGTCAGTTTCTGCAACTACCTCTCTGTTGATCCAATGGTACTCTGTTAAATACACTTTTTATCCAGAAATAATGCAGCTGGATTCATGGCTAACATTTATGGACCACTATGGACCAGCCACTATGCTAAGCACTTTACAAATCATTTACTAATTTAATCCTTCCAGCAACAACACGAGGTAAATATTCTTTATTATTATCATCCTCACTTTAGAGATAAAGTTGAAAGAAGTTAAGTCCAGGTCCCTTAACTTCCAGGCTGGTGCTTGAATATTATGTAACACTGTTGTAGCAAATGTCACCAAACACTTTACAGCCTTCATTCAAACAATTAATCGTGAGACAGGCTGGGACCTGGGACCCTTTGTTGCAGTGCTGCAATACTTGCACTTGGACAAATGTCTCCTTGAGCAACAAAATCCAAAGAAACTATAAGAGACTAAAAATAATTGTATGCATGTGCAGTTGGGGCAAATTAAGGACAAGAAGATATAAAAAGACCAGAAAACCCAACTGCCACTTCTGAAGAGCTGGGAGCAAAAACAGGGTGTCAGTATCAAAAACCCCTGCCCTCAACACCACCAAAGGGGTGGACAAAACACCTAAGCTACCCCTTCGGCCCGACCCATAGACTCACCACTACCTACCCTCACTCCATATAAGGAACCAGCTTGCCCTCCCCTCGGGGAGCAAGAAAGGGAAACCGTTGCTTGTTTTCACTCCCTCCTGCAGCTGCAGAATCCCCAGTAATGCCTTCCCTGAATTTCTGGTCTGGCATTTAGTCAATTTCTATTCACTGGGGTAAGGCCAAAAACCCTGGTTGATATCAATTTCCTTCAAATTACCTGGGCATGGGTCCCTGCCAGTTTGGCAGCCCATGAGAATTTCCTGGATTAATTCAAAGATATATTAGTCTCCAACAAGTCTATTACCTGAAATTCTATAAACCTCTCTGTATATCATCCTACTAGATTATCTATTAGCTATATTTTTCCAATGTTTATTAACTGATGAGAAATGCTTTATTTGTTTACCTATGACAAAGCTGCATATCATAGTAGTTTTTCTTGAACAGTACCTAGTAGTCAACTAAAAGATAAAAGATGTTTAATGATGGGGATATGTAGGAAAGCTGCTTCAGTTAGCAGAGCACAATGTCTTGCCCCTTTGTGTACTTATAGGCTTGGCAGTGTAACTGTAGCCATGATGAAGCAGAAAAGAAATGCCTAGAAATGGGAATGGGCCAAGGAGTTTTCTTTAAAACTCATTCTTTAAAACCCTGGGAGCTTTATAATAGATAGTCTATTTTTAGGTATCTTAAAAGGGCACTATGGTCAAGTCAGTTTTCTTAACAAACTCTGGATATGTTTATTAGAAGGTGGAAGATAGTTGAGAGAGATGAGAGAAAGAGAAAAGTTGGTGATAGCCAGAAGAAAGGGAATAAAGATGGAAGAGGATAGCCTATTGGTACAGACTAGCTCAAGAATGAAGAGAATACCTACTCTGCTGAGATGATTAGGAAGAGGAAAGAAAGGGTGTGGAGGAAATACAATAATAAGGCAATTCCTAGGGTGATGGTACTCAATGGTCTCTCTTCTCTGGTGCAGTGGGGAGAGCTGGATGTACATTGTTAAAAACATGGTGGGTTGAGGAGGTGGAAAGAGAAAAAATTTTAAGATAGTTGCTGTGGATTGGAGGAAGCAATAGTGATACTGATTTATAGATGATAGGTTGTGGCTTTAGCTAAAACACACACACTTGTTATGAATTATGGCTAGGATTTTCTTTCACAATGCTATGTGGACCCTGAATTGTAGAAATCTGTGAATTTGTGACTGGAGGGAAATTAGTAGACTAGGAAAGGGAAAAACTGACCCAAATACTAGGTTTATTAGGAAGACGAATTAGAAAAGACCTATGGTCTGAGGAATCAAGAAGGGTTGAGAACCTGTATACATTCATTTGTTCGTTTTACAATCTTTTATTGAGGATCTGTCACATATTAACTGTCTGTTAAATTCTTTAATACAAGGATGAATAAGATCCTGCCCTGAGTTAAATGTTAACAGGTGGCAAGGCTGTCACTAATTGCTATGGAATACATGTGTACAAATATACTTTGGAAAAGTTGGTTCTAAGTGGTGCCAAGTCTGTCTCACATTCAGACAGTAAGAGAAACAGAGAGAAAAGCTTAAGTTATTCAGGCAGTAGGTAGATCCAAACAGTCAAATGATAAACAACAGAGAATAACTATTGACATAAATAGAGGACAAAGGTGGTGAGAAGGTGAGGGTTTGTGAGTGGTACATGATCCTGAAGGAGATGTTTGAGATGTAGGAGATATGGGAGTCCAGGTTGAATCTGGCCATTGGAGAAATGTCATTCCTTGAGCTTAGAAAAAAGATATAATTTGGTATGGAGATTAAACTCTCTGGGCTTCCTCCATCCCCTTTCATTCATCATATGAATTGCAGGTACCTACCTAGAGAAATTAGCTGAGGGAGTCAAATGAAAGGAGTAAAAATCATTGGCAGGAATCCATGTCCATGTAGTTTGGTCGACCTAGGGCCAATATTAATATTTTTATTGATGTTTTTGAGAGAATGAATCAAGGCCTATAGATTAATTTGATGAACAACACAAAGACAAAAAATACTTGACTTCTGTCCTTGGAGATTATTCACTTTTTAGGTGTTTATTGCCTATTTTCTTCAAACTAGATTCTAAGTTCCATGAGGGCAGGGACCTTGTCAGTCTTGTTCATTGTTGTTTTCCCAGCACCCAGAACTGTGCCTGCACATAATAGTTGCTCAGTAAATTGTTTTACATTGATTAAACAATAGCAGTAGACTGTGATAAGCGCTGTGATACCAGTATGCACTGGTGCTCTGGCAGCAGAGCATTAACTTTGCCTTGGGGGTTGGGGAAGCTTTCAGAAAGAAGGTGGCATTTGAACTTGAAGAATGGGTAGGACTTTGTGAAGTGGAATGGAAAGAGAAGAGTCTTCCAGAAAGGTTGGAACACCATAAATGAAGGCAAAGCATTATGAAACACACGGTATGTTTGGGGGATATTGAAAAGTTTATTTTTTGAACACGGATACTTTAAAATGTACTTAGTGTCAGTGGAAAGTAAATTTCCTTCCATACAGGTATACCTTACTTTATGGAATAGTTATGAAAGAAGGACCACAGGGAAATGTAAGAAAATTAAATTACTTTAAAAAGAATTTGGAGTAAAATCCTTCTGTCATGTGGATAAACCTGCCCACAGTGAATCTCTCCTGAAAAGCTTTTCCTTCCAAAGAGGACTCATATATGGCCTTGGTCTAACTTTTTCCAAGAGGTTTATTCGGGAAGTCTGAAGAAACTGGAGAGTTGAAAGAAAAGGTAATAGAGGCTAATGTTTCTAAAAACAATTAAAAGCTAGAAGGGGCTTCCCTGGTGGCGCAGTGGTTGAGAGTCCGCCTGCCGATGCAGGGGACGCGGGTTCGTGCCCTGGTCCGGGTGGATCCCACATGCCGCGGAGCGGCTGGGCCTGTGAGCCATGGCGGCTGGGCCTGTGAGCCATGGCCGCTGAGCCTGCGCGTCCAGAGCCTGTGCTCCGCAATGGGAGAGGCCACAACACTGAGAGGCCCGCGTACCGCAAAAAAAAAAAAGCTAGAAGGATCAAGGGTTTATTATTATTTAATGTGAGGAAGGAACACAATAAATGTTCAGCATTTAAGGACTATCACTAATCTAACCTTTCATAAAAACAGTATAGTGGAGGTGGAACCTGCAGAGACTTTTATTTAGTGAACATCTACTATGGAACAGGTGCTTTGCATTCATTGCCTTACCTAATCCTCGCAACAGTCCAGAGAGACAGGGATTACCACTCTCCATTTTACAGATGAGGTAAGAGAGGGGCAGAATAGCTGGGTAAACTACTGTGGTGGTAAATGAAACTGAAATCAAGGCCG
>NW_006781896.1:219925-233503 GCF_000442215.2 Lipotes vexillifer | reverse complement strand
CATTGTCTTCCCCTACCCTATGCTGCCTCTAACTTAAGAAACTTTTTAATTAGAGAGAAACGTTCGTTATTAATATGAAACATAATACGAAAGAAAGGCACAGGTCTCTTGTGTGTGTGTGTGTGTGTGTCTATGTGTGTGTGTGTATGTGTGAAGTGAGTTCTGGTCCAAGTCCTATAGCCCCAGGCTTTGGTGTCTATAATTCATCCATTATAATTAACCCCAGGGTTAAGGTATTGTTTCTGAAACCGGATTAAAATGTAAATATGTAACCTGAGAGGACTGAGGCCATCTCTCAATTACAAACCTAGGAGCTGGCTCTTTGAGAACTTGACCCGACTAGTCCAGTAGCCGGGAAAGGCGGGGATTGCCCCGGCATCCCTGTAGGAGAGGTCCCCAGGCACAGGGAAGCAGGTGAGGGGTGGATGTCTGGATTAGGGGAGCCACTCGGTGAGATCGCAGAGGTTGGAGCTAAGCTAAGAAACAAACTTGGCCCTCTGAACAATTCTCTGGGGAGGGAGCAAGGAGTACACCTTGCCTTCTTATTCCAGAACTCTTTGGGAATCCCATAGACAGTCTTCCGAGGTTCACCATCTTCTAGCCCACGGCTCCTCTCGGGGGTAGACCCAGGAGCAATTAAACTCTGCCAATGCAGCCTACTCCCCGCTCTCTGCCTAAGAAGCAGGGTACGCAGATTTAACCCTTTCCCTCCAGACTCGCGCGCTCCCTCCCCCGCACCGTGTGGGCGGCTTGGCGACTGGGCATGCTCAGTCGCCGCCCGCGGTGTGCTTCCAGGGAAACCTCCGCACTCCCTACCCGGGCTGCTCTCTGTTGCCTCCTTGCCGCCGGCCTCCTGGGGTCCATCCCAGCTTGCTCTGCTCCTAGCGACCCAGATTCCTGCCCCGCCTCCGCCCCTCCCGCGCCCGCAGCCGGTGCTGCAGCCGCGGCCACCCTGGTCTAGGCTCTGCGCCGGGGACCGACCTCGTCGATCGCCGCGGTGGAGCTTGCAGTTGGAACCCTTAGGGAACGCGGAGATGGAGACCCGACTGCCGCACGCCAGGACCTGCTGAGCTTCTGCCGCCGCTGAATTCATGTGAGTAGCTGCGTCCAGGGGCGACCCTACAGGAGCGGAGGGGAGAGGGGCGAATGCCCTTGAACAGGAGAGAGGTGGCGGCGAGGACTTTTGGCACCGTGAGAGCTGCGCTGTGTATGGGGCGCAGCAGAAATGCCAAGACTGTGGGCAGAGGGCGCAGGAATGAACATGCATACTACTTCTGTTCAGAGGCTTCGTGGTCACTCAAGACCGTCATCTGTTCTCCCATCTTGACCCCCAAAAAGAACACCCGGGGGATACAGGTCTGCGCGAGAGCTGCATCTTGGCCCGGGCGCGGGTCACGTAGTAACTGAACGCCGAGGGCTCTGGAGGAGGCATGCCTGGCAGAGGCCAAAATGGGAGGTGGGGACGAAGGTAGGCCTGGCCCGGGCGAGTGGCCTGTCCAGGTCCTGGGGTCCTCTGCCCCATGGCCTTAGGCCTCTGGGGCACTGCAGGACTTCGGATTGGCGGACCGCAGAGCTGGGGGGTCATCAGCGCTGCGAACCCGGAGGAACTGTCTGAGGGGCTGGCGCGCGGTGCCTCCTCCTACTGCCAGGTTCCCCTCACTTATTGGGGCACCTTCTTTCCTAGGCAGGTAGAATTGAACAGGCGAGTGGGGTGCCACGGCTGACAGAGCTATTAAAAGCAAAACAGTGAAGTGTGGTGGTGAGGCGTGCTGTTGTGAGTGCCTTTTTTCCCCCAAGTGTGAGTACAGAGTGCCCCTATTCACCTTGTTTCTACTCCACCTCTAAGTAACGAGTCCGGTAACACACCTTATGAATATTTCAGGAACGACCTCGCAGGCTCGGTTGCTTCAGATCAAGTTTAATGAATATGTTTGTCAGCTTTTCTGCTCTGCACACAGGCAGGTGGAAGCCCCGTGCTTCAGCTTTCCAAATCTCATCCCTCCCCTGTACCAAATAGGAAAAAGACGCTAATAACCCCCAGTGAGCTTTAGATGGGTACCATAAATTGAGTCTGTCCTTTGGAGAGACTATTCTTGGGCAGATATCCAGGCATTGTTCTGCATCTCTGCAGTGTGCGTGTTGTGCCTGGAGCTTGACAAACCGGAGCTGCCAATATGGTGGAAAGCAGGTAATGGGCTTATGTTGGAATAAACGTCTTAATTCATTATCATCTTATGACACCAGGTAGTTACAGAGACTTAGTCATTCTCTCCCTTAAAGTTGAATATGAGATCTAGTTGAAATTTTGAAGAAGGCAAAAGTTGTATCCCTCTACACTGGGAGGCATCTATCTTTCCTAAATTCTTTCATGGAAATAAGAAATGAACATCTTTTCTGTAATCACTGTCAAGAACACTGAAAGAACACATTAATGTAACGAACTTTCAGGATTGGAACAAGCTGTAGGGCATCTTTCCTTACACTTTAGGTTATAACTTCCATTGCACCATCACCATTAATCAGTAAGCCGACACACACAACAGTTAATATTCTAAAATGGTGCTCCTTTGCAGAAGAAACCTGCTTTTTCCTTCCTTAATGAGACAAGGTATGTCTCTAAATGACCTGTGAGGAATTCCTCTGTTGACCAAGATTTCAAGCCTCCAAGATTTACATGATGCTGAAAGAGGCAACTCTCTTCTCTTGCCAGCCCATACACAGTGAAGCTGAAGCAATTCAGTTTACAGATGTTCCACATTTAGAGAAGGCTCTTCCAAAAAAGACCCACTGCAGTTACACCACAGGCTCCACTTCCACCTGCCAGGCTGCTTCTCCCCAGCCTGTTAGTGAGGACAGTATGTCTCACTGTGCTTGATTAATGAAGAAAAGGAATCTCAAAATGAAAGACATTTATTTCCCATATTGTGTTTTCAAAATTAAATTTTCAAACAATTTTAATTATTAATACATAAAGACAAGGACTTAATTCAGGCATAGTAATGACTCTATGAATATCAGCTTTCCAAGACATTTGGGGCAACATTACAGTATTCTTTGTGCTGAAATTATTGATAGATGGTATTAGAAGGGAATTCTATGAAATTAACAAGACAAGTAAAAATTTTATATAATAAACAGCATTTCCTAAAGTATGTTACTGAGATGCTCAGAAAGTAACCCAGCTGCCTTAACAAACATAAAATATGGCCAACTGAGAAGTGTGCAGAGCTTGGATACAAACATCCAGGTGCTCTAAAGAAGCATTCCTTGAGTCCTCTGAGAATTTTTAAAGAGTCATTGGTAGAGCTGCCAGATTCAGCAAATAAAAATATAGGCTGTTCATGAGTTAAATTCGAATTTCAGATAAGCAATGAATAATTGTTTTTAGTATAAGTATATCCCATGCACTGTTTGGGATATACTTACACCAAAAATTTTTAAATTTGTTGTTCATCTGAAATTCATTTTTGACTGAGCAGCCTGTATTTTATCTGGCAACTCTATAGTCACTGGAAATTTCTCATTCCTCTTTCTGGGGTCACTAGGGTTTGAAAAAATAAAGTGGAGCAGAGATCATATGCTGTTCTGCAGGCAATCTGGGACAAGCCTAGTTCTGGTTCTAGCTATTGAAAATAACTCATGCTTAAAAGTGAGTAGTTTCAGTTCAACACAGCTCAGCTTGCTAGATTTAGTGAGAAGTGCCAAAACATACAAAGATGAGTAGGGGAAGTGGGGTGGGGGAAGAGATCTACATCATAAGATACAAGACTTGCAAGGTCCACTCTAGGAGCCTGGGAAGGACACTGAATTCTTCTGAGCAGCTCCAGTCAGGGAGTGAGATGACCGGCAGTTTTGACAGGTCTGGCTTTGAATGAGAGAGTAAGATCTTATCCTGGGAAGCAAGGAAGATAGAAACCCATGGCTTTATACCTAATGGAGTGGAGCTGGAAGTTGATGGCCTCAGAGGACAGAGAAGCCTGCTGAAGATGAGGGAAGTGAGAAGGGGATTCTAAAGGACGTTACATAGTTGCTGATGGGAATGGAAGAGGGAGGTGAAAAGGGACAAGTGCAAGGATTGGTAACTGGTACTTGGGTGAATGCATCTCATTGCATTTAAAAAAAACAGTTGGTCTGCCCTTTGACTAATACCCAAAGGGCTCCTTCACTATTCTGCTACCATCCTGGTTTCCTCAGGTAAAAAAGCATCATCAAACAAATAGTTTTATTACTTTTATATAAAAGACGGTATTTAAATGTAATATTTGAGATGCTGATCAATATTCTGTTGCTTTGGCACAGATTCCTGAAATAAGATAAGTAGATGTTTTGGTTTTAGCAAATCTGTTGCTTCAAATAGGAAAAGATACTAAATTGCAATCATTTTCTGATTTAGTCCAGCTGTCTTTAAGGAAGCAGATTCTGATGATGGAAAGAATTTAGATTTTACAGAAATAGCACTATGTGAAAATGACCATATGCTTGTAGTACCAGAGAGTACCTACTGAGAATGTTCCAAATGCAATTAATTCCAAAAAATAGCACACCACTTACATTTGTGTCTCTGAAGACCCAGTGGGTAGTTTCACTATTGATCATTATAGGAATTTTCCAGGGAAGTGGAAGATCAAACCACTACAGAAAATCTTCATTTTCTGAAGATTCCAGTTTGCCAATCTCAAGCAAATGATGATAGAGTGCCATTCTAGATTGCACTTCTGTCAACAAATCTAGTTATCTCTAGGGACCATCTTCAGAAGAGCCTCATGTGTTTATCATATGTATGGTTAAATTTCTACTTCATATTTTACAATAAGTTTTTAAAATCATAAAAATTACTCTCTGCTAAAATGTATAGTGAAGCAGTTAATTCGGGACTTTCTTATCAAATGATTATTCCTTAAAATAGAACAGAAAACACTTCTATTTCAGGTTTTTGTATTGTTCCTTTTTGTAGTGTCTGCCAAACATGTCCTGCCTTATAATTCTGATAGTACATGAGAAAAAGAGTGATCAAGGAAATATTGAAGTTGCTAAAATCTCAAGGCAGTTAGACTATAGTTTCTATTTTCAGCAAAGTTTCATATGGATATGACTTATTGAAGAAAGCCTTACTTCAGTGATCTCTAATGACAACTTATGCGGACTGTCACCCAGAGAGAGCTTTAACTGAAATTGTGTGCTCAATTCACATTCTAAGTCTTCAGTAAATACTTTGAATTTAAAGAATCTGAAGACAGCATGTTCTTGCAACCCAGGAGCTTTTAACCCTCCAACTCACTTATGCTGACCACAAGCAAGTCTTATTTTACATCAGTTTCTGTGCTATAAAATGGAAGATATGCACATTTAAAAAGAGAATATTGTGTCAACTCCAATCATCTATGTCTATAAAATAAACATTGTGTTCTAAAGGATAAATAACTCCATTCTCAATGTAATTAGACAATTTCTATACTATGTACTCTCTATAATGTTTCAGATGCCATCAAAATAATTCACAATTTGCTGTGTTTGATTTTTTGCTTTTTTGTTACAAAGCAAGATGATTGTGGTAAATGCTTAAGGAGAGCTCATTAAGCCTCTTTAAAAAATTAGTTTCAAACAAGCTAATGACTGCAGATTCAAAGGTCTTTACATAGCTTTTAAACATAGTTTCCATTTTAATTATTGGGATTGGGACTTCATTAATTAGAATGCGTGGTATAAGAGCTTATTTCAGCTGCTATAACTCTCAGTCCTATCCCTTGTATAAGTAGATTGCCATATGTTTTGAAGCTTTCATTCATGATGAAACTAATAATTTATTTATCCCACAGCTGCTTTTTGGTTTAGCAAATATCATCAATGATATCATAATCTCTGTTCCCTAATTGTTTTTTACATTACCATTTGGCATTATAAATATTTTAAGTATGAATCAGTCTCTGGAATGAATTTACTATACAAGTAAATATTTCTTCCTTTTCCTTCAGAATAAGAATCAGAATGCTCTACCCTTCAGTATTTGGAAGCCAGATTTTCTGAAGAGTCTATATTCCAGTAGAACACTTACACTTTAATTTCAGATTTTCTTTGGTCTTAGAATCCATTTAAGTTAGCAAAAATCTTAAAACAGTTATTTTTAATTGAGAAGTTTTATCATACATTCTTTAAAATGGTAAACATTCATCAAATCTGTTTCAATTAAAATATATATTATACACATCATTAGTCAAAACAATTATAAATATATATTCACCTAACATAAGACCACCTAAATATATGTATAATGTGTATGTAGCCCAATATGTGAACCAGTACATGAAAATCAAGACATAAAATAAAAAGTTTGGGTTATAGTTTTTGCTTCACTAAAGAGTTCTGTGTTGTATCAAATATTTTTTCTATTATTCCTTTAAATTATAGATAACCTACAATATTTAAAATAGAGCCAGACTCATCAAATTTTTACATCTACTGTATCCTTCTGGGACACATCTATCAATTAGACGAGTAATCTTTGTAGGTGAGATGCAGAAATGAGGTCTGGGATATTATCTAATAGCTGGATTCATCAGCTGTAACCAAAGAAAGTTTACAGATGTGAAAGCCACATAGGAGGTGGTTTCTGTTGGCCTCCTTCAGAGCTCTTCCCTTGACCCTGACATTTCTACAATTTTGTCAGTGACTCAGATATACTTAGACCATACATATATCAGGTTTGTTGATAATGCAAAGCTCTGAGAACTAGTGAATTTGAATGACAATCAGGATTAAACTTAATATCTCTTAGCCCAGGCTGAAACTAAGATTATATTCAGAAAGAATAAATGTTGGCTTCATTTAGTTTCTAAAATTAGTTGCCTAAGGATAGGGAGTGGAAGTCCTACTTTAACAACAGTTTGAGTTGTAAAAATTAGTTTTAGTTCACTTGAGTATTAACCAACAGTACAGAAGAATTTAATGCTTTCTTTGGTTGGATTCATATGAAAAGATCAGAAACAGACACTATAACACACTGTACTGAAAGTGATACATTTTGGAACACCTGTCAGGGATGTAATAAGGGGGACTGGCTCATGTGAGCCTGAGTAGGATGTTGGCTCACATGACCTTAAAAGCACCTCCTAAATCAGATTATGCAGTTTAAATTGAGTTCCCAGGCACTTATACATGAATCTGCCAACGTCTAATTCAGCTTAGTAACATTTATGTAGCATATAACTATTGTACATACTTTTCTTGATTAATAATGAATATCCTTATTCTTTTCTACTTAAAGATTATTCCATAGATAATTAATCAATCATCACTTAAAATAAATGCATCTACTTTGTGACCACCACTGGGTTTACTTAGCTAAGATCATACTTGAAATTCTTAGATGAAATGATATGTACTTTGAATAGCCACGAAGTAGGCACGTTTCCAGGTTCTAAAATAAAATTGCACAAATTAGACAAAGATGAAAGGCAAATGTATTCACTCAGTGTATTCTGTGTGTACTCTAATAGTCTGCACTGTGTTTTGGCTTTCAAAGGTGTTTGTTTATAGTGTAGAGTGGACACCCATCCCTTTTGACCACTGCTATCTGAACCCCTTTCCCATGTAGCGGGGGGCTCTCCCACATTATGAGACAGAGGCCACTTCTCACTATAGGATCTAAAAGTGCCAGATGCTTCCTCTCCCAGACATCCTTGCATCATAGACATGGACCCAGACGCTGCCCCAGTGGCAGATGTTTCGGTTGGCAACACCCTTGGTGTTGGTGGAGCCAGCTACTGAGTCTGGACCTGGTAGTGGCAGTAGAGGTGTCTTTACTGGACTGGCTTTGTGTCATCATTTTAAGCATTATTTTTGACTACGTAACCTCTAAACCCAGTTCTCTAGCCCTTCTGGAGATTCTGTGGAATTACCTTCAGAACAAATTCCTTTTCTGCTTAAACAGGCAGAGCTAGTTTCTGTTCCTTGTAATAATAATCCCTGCTGGTACAGGGTGCAAGTCCATGCTTACATTGGCATATTACTCAGTCACTGGGACCTACTGAAAGGTGCAAAAGGAAATATTTATTCATTCTTTGAGTATTTCTGAAACAAGGAAACTTGCTTGGCATTTGATAGAAGGAGAGGCAAACAAAATTGGTATTTTCAAATTCGTGCTATGAGGACAAGTAGGAGAAGGTAGGGATACCACTGTCAAACTACAATGGAGGCAGGTATTATGTGGATCTACTGATTCTCAAGATTGATTTAGTGTGGGGATGAAGGGTTGGGATAAGAAAGGATGCTTTGGGGGGAAAAATTGTATTTCATCAATTCCAAGACTCAAATTGTTTTCTTCATGTTAACATTTATGAAATTAGGAACCATTATTAGAGTGTGTCATGTTTTAATTGCCACTTTTTCTCCTCAATCCATCTAACGTATTTTACCAAATCTAAGATGTAATTGATATATATACTATTACACTTTTTACCATTAAGAAAAAAAGCTCAGTAAGTAATTACTAAAAAATGATGATACTTAACATCATACTGGGGGCTCTGGAGTAGAAGATTTAAAGAGAACCTAGGAGAATTAGGTCAGTCATGGAAATGTTGTAAGTTAAAAACCAAATTCCTTTTCATTGTTCTAGTAGTCTCCCAAAGCTGTTGAAGACTAATAGATTCACCTCTTACTTCTGTTGTGAACAAATTCAGGTACTAATCATTATAGCCTTGCTTGGCTATAAAATATGCCCAGTAGAGTGATTCTCAGTTTTGTGGATGGCACATTTATTTTTGATAACTTTTTTATTTGGAAATTTTCAAATATATACAAAAGTAGACAGAATAATAACATAATGGATCCTAGTATTCAATAATTATCAACTCATGATCAATGCTGTTTGGTTTCTAGCCCTACTCTCTATTCACCCAATTGTAGTTTGAAGCAAATCTCAGGTACTATACCATACCATTTGTAAATACTTCAGTATATAGCTCTAAAACACATACTCAAAATATTGTTACTACATTCCTAGAAATAAAATCTATAGTTTGTGGCACCTTTTTTAATAGACAAATTTTGTATTTATTTTAATTAGGTTTTAAGCTACCTTTTGGGGGGGAGGTTTTTAAAAAGAAAACCAAGTGAGGAATACTTCAATGTCCACTGATTTCTTTTTAAGAAATTTATGTGATGCTAGTAGGTCATATCACAATCCTGCAATAATATCTATCTTGAATTTTCACTCTGAACTTTCTTTTGAATATGTTCTCTAGTTGAGGATTTGTTTAAAGAATATACTGCTGTTCTTGCCATTTCCAAAGCAATCTTCAGAAAAGTCTTATCTATCCCTTTATTATTTTTGGTCCCAAAAGGAAGATTCATAATTACTATATCAAATGACTTGAACCATGTCAACATTTGTCAGCTCAAGCTCTTCCACTTTTCTATTAAATATTTTCATCTGTGTCAAATTCAACAAACAACCTGCAGTGCGTGGCCTGGTGGGATACTGTTCTAAAGTAACTTGGGCTTCTGAAACCATCTACTTGATGCAGGTGACTTTCTAGTTCCTTGAACCTTAGTTTCTTCTTTTTTGTTTTTTTAAAGTGTGGGTTCACAGGGTTAAAGGACATTGATGGACCTCAGGAGGCTGGAAGCCCCACCATATGTGTGTCACCTTTTTTAAATTTAAGTTTTTGTTTTTAATCAGAGTAATACTTACATATCATTAAAAACATCATATAATTATACAACATAATGAAAAATAGACCTGTTGCCCAGATTTCTTTCTCAGGTATAATCACTTTAATTCTTTTAGCTGATTCTTCTGATGTGTTCCACCTTATAATCTGCTAATATTGCTATTCCTCAATATCTAAAAATATCAGATCTACTGATTTTCTACTACAGGAGTGAAGATTTAACTTTCATACCTAACTTCTCTCCCTTATATGCATTCACTTCTGTTTCCTCAGTTCTCCCATTATCACTGTTTTTGCCTAGGAGAGATCCACATGTGTCTTGGTTTGGATGGTTTTCTGAGGGATAAATCTCCTGAGGACTAGTATTCTGGCTGCCTCTGTTCTGGGAGTTGAGTGGGAGAAGGAGGCTGGATAAATCTCATGTTTATCATGTACACTTTCATTTAACCTCCTAGTGTTCAGTATGACAGCTCAATCTCATTTTCTTGTTTCCAAAAGTTCAGAGCCTCTCTAGCTCAACCTCTTCAAGAGTTAATCTCACCTCTTTCGATAGAATGGAGAAGGGGTTATGCCTACTTTCGTAAGGTGGAGAGGAGATCTAAGGGCCTAACTAATCCTTATGAAAACTTTCAGCCAAGTTGTTGTTGACTTCATTTTACACTCCACTTTCAGAAGACCTAGGCATCCCTAACTCCTGAACATGACTGAGATTACATACTCTAATTTGTATTGCCTTTGGGTCACTTCCCTCATTGCAGGTTTAGTCAATTAGGCTAAGTAAATTACCATTTTCCCATCTTCTTTCAGCTTCCAGAATTCTGCTGACATCTCATGTGCACTCCTGTTACCCTTAGCCTTATGGATTTATGCTTTTTGATTTCTTTACTCTTACGTTGGTGGGATTACATGTGTTTTATTGGTCATGTTTAGATGGAAGTCCATGACACAAGTTTTAAGGGCACCCTTAAAAGGAATTAAAGATGTGAAATAATGTAAATGAATCAGCAATAATTATAGTGAATTAATTACTGCTTAGTAAGTGTCTCACATTGCCTATGTAAACTTCCACAATTACCATACTTGTTTTGCTTACTTCTCTTTTCTCCTTTACCCATAGTAAATTTTAATACTCTCTTAACCTAGTCATACCACCTTCTTAGCAAAATATCCTACTTAACACATACTACTGTAAATAATATGTATCCCCAGTTGTAAAGAAAAATTTCATACAATTAGTGATCAGAATTTTGTCACACATCTGTGAAGAGTCCATAGAACTGTGACATGTTGGTTAGGTACCCTTGTCTTAGAGTATAGTCCAGTTTAGTCTGACATGACTGAAATGAATTTTCATTGGAGACAGCTCAGAGCTTCTATACTGACTTCAGAAAGGGCACTAGATTCCATGCGTGAGAACTGCTAGATTTCCCATTCCTTGTGGGCAAATACTGTCTTACTTATTTTGTATCTCTAGTGCTTAGAAAGAACTGAACATATTAAGTGCATGATAAAGCTTACTGACTAGAATTAAGAGCTGAGGTCTTTTCCTACCAATTGGCTGTCTGTTCTTGGATAAGTCATTTGTTGGATTTGTTTGAGGCTCCAAGAGGTCACTTAGGAAAGGTGTGGTGTCAGAAAAGGTCGAGAATGGAACATTGGGGAATACCTACACTTAAAAGGTAGGCTGAGGAAGAGTGTGAGATAGATGGAAAACCAGGAGAACATGGAAACATGGAAGCCAAAAGCAGGCCTTTCAAGAAGTAGCATCACATGAAATCACATCAAATAAGATAAAGATAAGAAAATGGAGCTTGGACTAGACCATGCTCTGCCTTCAACCAAACATTTATCTACTCACTCACTCATTGTGTAGATAAATGTTTTTCACTCCTGAGATGTTTACGGTCAGAGCGATCTTTGTAGTATAAGGAAGTTGTCTTGAGCCCTGTGTATGTGTGAGGACACGTATGTGTGTGAATGTGAATGGAGGGATTGTGATAGGGGAAGGAAACCAGAGCTCAGAGAGACTATGCAGGAAGGAGTTGGGAGGCTCTTTATGAGGCTAAGAAGGACATGAGTTAGTCATGTGTAATCAACCTATAACATATTGTAGAATTACTTAATTAACCTGGTTTAAACTGAATAAAAATGTTTGAGTCAGAGAGTAAGATTCTTGTGTGATTTGCTGCTGGCCATTTGTATTCTTTTTCATCAACCAATGGATTCTTCAAAGAAACACTGTAGCCTGGAATTTGGAAATAAATGGGCTTCAATCTTGCTGTATTTCATCAATTCTTCCCCCCACCCCCATCACTGAAATTGGGATGCATCATAATTTAATTAGCAACATTTTATTTTTCCTTAAAGGCACATGACATAAAGGTACACTTTACCATTGATGGTGCTGATGAAATTCCACTGGAAAGAATCAAACAATACTCATTCGGCCTACATTTATCAAGTCATGCATATCAAATCATAGCTCTAAAGTGAGGTTAAAACTATTTTTAAAATTTGTTTTACAGCACAAATTGTTGCAGAAGCCCAATCTAAATGGTCTATTTCTCAGAAGCATTCTCAGAAGAATGCTATTATCTCATCTGTGTGATCAGAGTCAGCAGATGCCTTCAGAGCAAGATACCCTGTTTGCCTCCAGGCCCCTGGAAATATTCAAATTTGTTTGGACTTTTCTGTCAAATGTTTATAGGTAGATACCCTCTCTATGTTCTCATTATATGAAAGTGAAAAGTTTGCAGAAAGCATCAGTCTAGATTGGCAAAATCATATTCATTTAAATTTTATGCAAACATAAGTTTACCATTCTTTTATTGTGGTTTAATTTAGAAATTTAACTTTTAAAGCTAAAAAGTTTTTAAAACTATTATACAGTTGAGAACGTACAAAATCTAGATTGAGTATTTTTGTAGAAAATGGATTAATATTTAGATTTAGAAATTTCCTTATTCTTTTGTAGATTAAAGACAAATTTCATCAATCCTGCTCTCCCTCTCTTTGCTCCTTCCCTGAAAACAATAGATGGATGTAGGTGACCACAGTGAAAGCCAGAAAATCACTATACTTTTAAAGTAAATCATAAACATATTTGCAGACAATCCTGAATTCTGTGGCTGGCATGGCCTCCATTGTTATAAATCACAAAAATAAACTTTGGATGAGTGTTTAATTCCTGAACAAGGAAAAAAACTTCTTACTTGTCATTTTAGTGAATATCAGCAGAACATTTTTTCAAGTGAATCACCAGAGAAGGAGGAAAGGAGAGTTCTGGAATGTGGCCTTAGGCAGATTATTATGCATGAGCATTATACCTCTAATATGACATGCTGCATAGCATGTGTGAAATGTAAATGCATAATATGAAAGATTTTTTAATTTCTCTGGGATAGTAATTTTTTATATTGCTCTCCTCTCTCCTCATGTGCATATCTATATTAAGTAAAAAATTGCAATTTATACATGTTTCAGGTGCTCATAAATAGCCTTAGAAATTTTTCTTTCCCTTCTCCTTCCTCCCTTCCCATTCCATTCCCTTCCCTTCTTGTTTCACATGGTAAGTCTGATTGCAGTACATCTTTTGAAGACTGAGTTCCTCATCTGTCTGTGTCTTCCTTTAACTGAAACTGTGCTTCTTAGGACTTGACAAAATAGGGAGCATGATGCAAACTTAGTCATTAATCTGAATTTGCTAATTCAGAACCTATTTATTTGCCTAATTTGAACCTGATACTTGACCCACCTGATTTAAGAAAACTGACCTCCTTGTTTTGTTTCGGGGGTTGGCTCAGCCAGAGCCCAGCAACTCACATTGCAGGTGACTTACCTGCTCCTTCTTACCCACAAACCACCTGTGCCCTTCCCTGGTGTTCCCACAGAGATGTGCTTCCTGCTG
>NW_006781896.1:187235-219915 GCF_000442215.2 Lipotes vexillifer | reverse complement strand
CTGCTGAAAGGTCAGGCTTGTTTCAGAGAACTTTCTCTAATTTCTTGAACACCATCCACAGGCATTCATACATGCAGAGCATAATAGAGAATTACTGGGAACTGTGAGCTGAATTAATCATATCCTAAAACTACCCTGACTTTAATTATCTGTAAGTTTTGGCCTATATCAAAATAGTGGCCTTTCTCCTCCAGTTTACCTTTTACAACTAGATATAGCTTTTGCTGAAGAAAATGTGGGAAAAGAGAAGTCTATATCTGTTTCTGCAAAAGTGTCTACCTGACTGACTGAGAGAAGTTACCATTATGATTTCATTAGACTCTAGGAGGGCACAAGTACATACTATGAGACCATTTAGTAGGAAAACTAAAATTTCCATATAGGTTAAGATCATTTACTTGGAGTTTATCATTTGTCATCAGGAAATTTTTTCAGTTACTTTTAGAAAATATTTAAAATGACATAGTATAATGAAGACACAGGATAAATGGAATTGAACCAAATTAGCCATAGGCTTTCTTCTGATGCTCAAAGCAGCTTTTGATCAATCTTACTCTTAGGGAAGAAAACTGTAAAAGTTATTATTTATGAATCTTATGGTTTAACATGTCATTGTTTTTGTTCTTCCTTCACCTGAAACAAGAATAGTTCAAACTGAGAAATTAAATCAGTGACAAATAATTTTGATATTGCTGACCTAGAATTTATCATCTGCAGAGTAAAGTTGTGTGCTCCCCTCTCCAAGCTGCTAAATGAATTTTTTTCACTGCTGCTAAAAAATGTTGCCCAAACTTTCTCTTTTTAATCTAGATTCTGGGGAGAGGGAGTAGAATGTGTTTTCATCTTTTGATTATCATTAATTACAGTAAGTTATATTTTGAAGTTGACCTACTTGATTGATTTTTTTTTCTCCTAGAAGTGTTGCAGTATGAAAAGGAAACAATAACAAGAAGCAATTAGGGAAATGTAAAGGAGAATGGAACTGATTTTGCTTTTTGATGAATATAAGAAAACTCATTCAAGTTAGTATATAACTCCTAGGTAGATTTGGAATATTTTACCAGCCATTAGATGTATTTTATGTATGGTAAAAAAAAAAAAAAGGCAAACAAATATTGTGATCTACAAAGGGAAAGATGTAATGTATTACAGAAACTAAAACATATAGAGGTAGACTGAAAGAAAAACAAGGGAAAAAGTTGATTTAAAGACGCTGTCACACGGACCATTGACAAAGAATAATTTGAGAATGAAATCACCACACAAATAGCAGTGTGGATCAGGAGCTTGAATTTCATTGGATTTTTCTAAACCCAAGGGAACACAAGATTTACATGGAGGGGGTGTTTTTATTAAGTTATTTCAGAAATACACTGCCAAGGATTCATATACCCTTGGAAATTAGGCCTCAAGGAAGAATGTAAAACCTTCCTTTTTTGGCTCTGTTGTATAACTTCTTTCCATAAAACTTCCTTTAGAAACTTTTCAGATTAGCAGTACATTTGCTTTGAGAAAGGAAATATGTTAATTTTCAGTGGCATAGTAACTCTTATTATTCAAGAATCCCCCAGCTAGCTTCCAAGGAATGCTTAAGTTTTGAGGTGCAGCTATACATCCAGGCCTTGGTTATCTGCAGCTCAGCATTTTCATTTGAATTGAATATACACTATTATGCCAATCCAGAATTTTACCTCAGCGTTTTCCAGGGGCAGCACAGGGCAGTGATTAATAGCAATGCTTTAGGAGCCAGGCTGCTAGGGTGACCTTGAAAGGTTGCTTAATTTTTCTATACCTCAATTTTCTCAGCTGTAAAATGGAGATACTTTTATTCACTTTATAGGATGACTATTAAGTGAGTTAATATAAATAAAGCTCATAGAATATTGCCTGGCAGACCCTCAAGATGGCGGAAGAGTAAGACGTGGAGATAACCTTCCTCCCCACAGATACATTAGAAATACATCTACATGTGGAACAACTCCTAGAACACCTACTGAACACTGGCAGTAGACCTCAGACTTCCCAAAAGGCAAGAAACTCCCCATGTACTTGGGTAGGGTAAAAGAAAAAAGGAAAAACAGAGACAAAATAATAGGGAAAGGACCTGCACCTTGGAGAAGGAGCTGTGAAGGAGGAGAAGTTTCCACACACTAGGAAGCCCCTTCACTGGCAGAGATGGCATGGGGCGGGGGGGAAGCTTTGGAGCCATGGAGGAGAGTGCAGCAATAGGTGTGCAGAGGGTAAAGCAGAGAGATTTCCGCACAGAAGATCGGTGCTGACCAGCACTCACCAGCCTGAGAGGCTTGTCTGCTCACCTGCCGGGGGCAGGTGGGGGCTGGGAGCTGAGGCTCCGCTTTGGATGTCAGATCCCAGGGAAAGGACTGGGGTTGGCTGCATGAACACAGCCTGAGGGGGCTAGTGCACCACAGCTAGCAGGAAGGGAGTCTGGGAGAAAGTCTGGAACTGCCTAAGGATCAAGAGACCATTGTTTTGGGGCGTGCAAGGAGAGGGGATTCAGCGCACCACCTAAACGAGCTCCAGAGATGGGCATGAGCCACGGCTATCAGTGTGGACAACACAGATGGGCATGAAATGCTAAGGCAGCTGTTGCAGCCACCAAGAAGCCTGTGTGCAAGTACAGGTCACTATCCACACCTCCCCTCCCAAGAGCCTGTGCAGCCCGCCGCTGCCAGGGTCCCGTAATACAGGGACAACTTCCCTGGGAGAACACATGGTACGCCTCAGTCTGGTGCAATGTCATGCCGGCCACTGCCGCCACAGGCTCGCCCTGCATTCCATATCCGCTCCCTCCCCCTGCCTGAGTGAGCCAGGTCAGATGCTACTTTAACCCCGTCCTGTCTGAGTAAAGAAGAGATGCCCTCAGGCGACCTACATGCAGAGGTGGGGCCAAATCCAAAGCTGAACCCCAGGAGCTGTGCGAACAAAGAAGAGAAAGGGAAATTTCTCCCAACAGCCTCAGGAGCAGTGGATTAAATCTCCACAATCACAAC
The DNA here is from genome assembly GCF_000442215.2 of Lipotes vexillifer. Classification (NCBI taxonomy): domain Eukaryota; kingdom Metazoa; phylum Chordata; class Mammalia; order Artiodactyla; family Lipotidae; genus Lipotes; species Lipotes vexillifer. The sequence goes on along the minus strand of NW_006781896.1, from coordinate 216,904 downwards.
GAATCATCCCAAAATTGAGGCGGTGGACTTTGGGAGCAACTGTAGACTTGGGGTTTTCTTTCTGCATCTTATTTGTTTCTGGTTTTGTGTTTATTTTAGTTTAGTACTTAGAGTTAATTAGCATTGGTAGATTTGTTTATTGATTTGGTTTCTCTCTTCCTGTTTTTTTTTAATATATATATATATTTTTTTCTTTTTCTCTTTTTGTGAGTGTGGATCTGTATGCTTGTGTGACTTTGTCTGTATAGCTTTGCTTTTACCATTTGTCCTAGGGTTCTATTTGTTTGATTTTTTTTTTTTGTAGTATAGTTTTTAGCACTTGTTATCATTGGTGGATTTGTTTTTTGGTTTGGTTGCTTGTTCTTTCTGTTTTTATGACTTTTTAATTTTTAATAATATTTAAAAATTTTAATAACTATATTTTATTTTATTTATTTTTTTCTTTCTTTCTTTATTTTTCTCCCTTTTCTTCTGAGCCATGTGGCTGACAGGGTCTTGGTGCTTTGGCTGGGTGTCAGGCCTGTGCCTCTGAGGTGGAAGAACCAAGTTCAGAGCATTGGTCCATCAGAGGCCTCCTGGCTCCACATAATATCAAATGGCAAAAGCTCTCCCAGAGATCTACATCTCAATGCTAAGACCCAGCTCCACTCAATGACCAGCAAACTACAGTGCTGGACAACCTATGCCAAGACAGGAACACAACCCTACCCATTAGCAGAGAGGATGCCTAAGATCATAATAAGGTCACAGACACCCCAAAACACACCACCAGATGTGGTCTTGCCCACCAGAAAGATAAGACGCAGTGTCATCCACCAGAACACAGGCACAGTCCCCTCCACCAGGAAGCCTACACAAGCCACTGAACTAAACTTAACCAAAGGGGACAGACACCAAAAATAATGAGAACTATGAACTTGCAGCCTGCAGAAAGGAGACCACAAAGACAGTAAGTTAAGCAAAATGAGAAGACAGAGAAATATGCAGCAGATGAAGGAGCAAGGTAAAAACCCACCAGACCAGGGCTTCCCTGGTGGCGCAGTGCTTGAGAGTCCGCCTGCCGATGCAGGAGACGCGGGTTCGTGCCCCGTTTCGGGAAGATCCCACATGCCGCGGAGCGGCTGGGCCCGTGAGCCATGGCCGCTGAGCCTGCGCGTCCGGAGCCTGTGCTCCGCAAATGGGAGAGGCCACAACAGTGAGAGGCCCGCATAACGCAAGAAAAAAAAAAAAAAAAACCCACCAGACCAAACAAATGAAGAGGAAATAGACAGTCTACCTGAAAAGAATTCAGAGTACGGATAGTAAAGATGATTCAAAATCTTGGAAATAGAATGGAGAAAATACAAGTAACATTTAACAAGGACTTAGAAGAACTAAAGACCAAAAAACAATGATGAAAAACAACACAATAAATGAAACTAAAAATTCTCTAAAAGGAATCAATAGCAGAATAAGTGAAGCAGAAGAACAGATAACTGGCAGGGAAGATAAAATAATGGAAATAACTACTGCAGAGCAGAATAAAGAAAAAAGAATGAAAAGAATTGAGGACAGTCTCAGACCTCTGGGACAACATTAAACGCACCAACATTCGAATTATAGGGGTCCCAGAAGAAGAAGAAAAAAAGAAAGGGACTGAGAAAATATTTGAAGAGATTATACTTGAAAACATCCCTAATATGGGAAAGGAAATAGTCAGAACTCCAGGAAGCTCAGAGAGTCCCATACCAGATAAATCTAAGGAGAAACACACCAAGACAAATATTAGTCAAACTATCAAAAATTCAACACCATGAAAAAATATTAAAAATGGCAAGGGAAAACAACAAATAACATACAAGGGAATCCCCATAAGGTTAACAGCTGAACTTTCAGCAGAAACTCTGCAAGCCTGAAGGGAGTGGCAAGACATATTCAAACTGATGAAAGGGAAGAACCTACAACCAAAATTATTCTACCCAGCAAGGATCTCATTCAGATTTGATGGAGAAATTAAAACGTTTACAGACAAGCAAAAGTAAGAGAACTCAGCACCACCAAACCAGCTTTACAACAAATGCTAAAGGAACTTCTCTAGGCAAGAAACACAAGAGAAGGAAAAGACCTACAATAACAAACCCAAAACAATTAAGAAAATGGTAATAGGAACACACCTATTAATAACTACCTTAACTGTAAATGGATTAAATGCTCCAACCAAAAGATATAGACGGGCTGAATGGATACAAAAACAGGACCTGTATATATGCTGTTTACAACAGACCTGCTTCAGACCTAGGGACACATACAGACTGAAAGTGAGGGGATGGAAAAAGATATTCCATGCAAATGGAAATCAAATCAAGCTGAAGTAGCAATTTTCATATCACACAAAATACACTTTAAAATAAAGACTATTAGAAGAGACAAAGAAGGACACTACATAATGATCAAAGGATCAAGCCAAGAAGATATAACAATTGTAAATGTTTATGAACCCAACATAGGAGCAGCTCCATACATAAGGCAAATGCTAACAGCCATAAAAGAGGAAATCGACAGTAATACAATCATACTAGGGGACTACTATAACATCCCATTTTCACCACTGGACAGATCATCCAAAATGAAAATAAATAAGGGAACGCAAGCTTTAAATGATACATTAAACAAGATGGACTTAATTGATATTTATATGACATTCCATCCAAAAACAACAGAATACACTTTCTTCTAAAGTGCTCATGGAACATTCTCCAGGATAGATCATATCTTGGGTCACAAATCAAGCCTTGGTAAATTTAAGAAAATTGAAATCATATCATGTAACTTTTCCGACCACAGTGCTATGAGACTAGATATCAATTACAGGAAAAAATCTGTAAAAAATAGAAACACATGGAGGCTAAACAATACACTACTGAATAACCAAGAGATCACTAAAGAAATCAAAGAGGAAATCAAAAAATACTTAGAAACAAATGTCAATGAAAACATGACGACCCAAAACCTGTGGGTTGCAGCAAAAGCAGTTCTAAGAGGGAAGTTTATAGCAATACAATCCTACCTCAAGAACAAGAAACATCTTAAATAAAACAACCTAACCTTACACATAAAGCAATTAGACAAAGAAGAACAAAAAAACCCGAAAGTTAGCAAAAGGAAAGAAATCATAAAGATCAGATCAGAAATAAATGAAAAAGAAATGAAGGAAACAATAGCAAAGATCAAGAAAACTAAAAGCTGGTTCTTTGAGAGCATAAACAAAATTGATAAACCATTAGCCAGACTCATCAAGAAGAGGAGAAGACTCAAATCAATAGAATTAGAAATGAAAAAGGAGAAGTAACAACTGACACTGCAGAAATACAAAGGATCATGAGAGATTACTACAAGCAACTATATGCCCATAAAATGGGCAACCTGGAAGAAATGGACAAATTCTTAGAAAAACACAAACTTCTGTGACTGAACCAGGAAGAAATAGAAAATATAAACAGACCAATCACAAACACTGAAATTGAGACTGTGACTAAAAATTTTCCAACAAACAAAAGCCAAGGACCAGATTGCTTCACAGTTGAATTCTATCAAACATTTAGAGAAGAGCTAATACCCATCCTTCTCAAACTCTTCCAAAATATAGCAGAGGGGGGAACACTCCCAAACTCATTCTATGAGGCCACCATCACCCTGATACCAGAACCAGACAAAGATGTCACAAAGAGGGAAAACTACAGGCCAATATCACTGATGAACATAGATGCAAAAATCCTCAACAAGGGCTTCCCTGGTGGCGCAGTGCTTGAGAGTCCGCCTGCCGATGCAGGAGACGCGGGGTCGTGCCCCGTTTCGGGAAGATCCCCCATGCCGCGGAGCGGCTGGGCCCGTGAGCCATGGCCACTGAGCCTGCGCGTCCGGAGCCTGTGCTCCGCAAATGGGAGAGGCCACAACAGTGAGAGGCCCGCATAACGCAAGGAAAAAAAAAAAAAAATCCTCAACAAAATACTAGCAAACAGAATCCAACAGCACATTAAAAGGATGATACACCATGTTTAAGTGGGGTTTATCCCAGATTGCAAGGATTCTTCAATATATGCAAATCAATCAATGTGATACACCTTATTAACAAATTGAAGGATAAAAACCATATGATCTTCTCAATAGATGCAGAAAAAGCTTTCAACAAAATTCCACACCCATTTGTGATAAAAACCTTCCAGAAAGTAGGCATAGAGGGAAGTTACCTCAACATAATAAAGGTCATATATGACAAACCCACAGCCAACATCATTCTCAATGGTTAGAAATTGAAACCATTTCCTCTAAGATCAAGAACAACACAGGGCTGTCCACTCTCATCACTGTTATTCAACATAGTCTTGGAAGATTTAGCCACTGCAATCAGAGAAAAAAAAGAAATAAAAGGAATCCAATTCAGGAAAGAAGAAGTAAAACTGTCACTGTTTGCAGATGACATGATACTATACATAGAGAATCCTAAAGATGCTCCCAGAAAACTACTAGAGCTCATCAATGAATTTGGTAAAGTAGCAGGATACAAAATTAATGCACAGAAATCTCTTGTATTCCTATACACTAATGATGAAAAATCTGGAAAGGAAATTAAGGAAACACTCCCATTTACCATTGCAACAAAAAGAATAAAATACCTAGGAATAAACCTACCAAAGGAGACAAAAGACTTGTATGCAGAAAACTATAGACACTGCTGAAGGAAATCAAAGACATTACAGTCAGATGGAAAGATATATCATGTTCTTGGATAGAAGAATCAACATTGTAAAAAGGATTATACTACCGAAAATAATCTACAGATTCAATGCAATCCCTATCAAACTACCAATGGTATTTTTCACAGAACTAGAACAAAAAATTTCACAATTTGTATGGAAACACGAAAGACCCGAAATAGCCAAAGCAATCTTGAAAAAGAAAAATGGAGCTGGAGGAATCAGGCTCCTGGACTTCAGACTATACTACAAAGCTACAGTAATCAAGACTGTATGGTACTGGCACAAAACCAGAAGTATAGATCAATAAAAAAGGACAGAAATCCCAAGGATAAACCCACACACTTATGGTCACCTTATCTTTGTTAAAGGAAGCAAGACTATACAATGGAGAAAAGATACCCTCTTCAATAAGTGGTGCTGGGAAAATTGGACAGCTACATGTAAAGGAATGAAATTAGAATACTCCCTAACACCATACACAAAAATAAACTCAAAATTGATTAAAGACCTGAATGTAAAGCCAGACACTATAAAAGTCTTAGAGGAAAACATAGGCAGAACACTCTATGATATAAATCACAGCAAGATCCTTTTTCACTCACCTCCTAGAGAAATGAAAATAAAAAGAAAGATAAACAAATGGGAACTAATGAACCTTAAAAGCTTTTGCACAACAAAGGAAAAGGTGAACAAGAAGAAAAGACAACCCTCGGAATGGCTGAAAATATTTGCAAATGAAACAACTGACATAGGATAAATCTCCAAAATTTACAAGCAGCTCATGCAGCTCAATACCAAGAAAACAAAGAGCCCAATCCAAAAATGGGCAGAAGACCTAAATAGACATTTCTCCAAAGAAGATATACAGATTTACAACAAACACATGAAAGGATGCTCAACATCACTAATTATTAGAGAAATGCAAATCAAAATAAAATGATGTACCACGTCACACCAGTCAGAAAGGCCATCATCAAAAAATCTACAAACAAGAAATGCTGGAGAGGGTATGGAGAAAAGGGAACCCTCTTGCACTGTTGGTGGGAATGTAAATTGATACAGACACTATGGAGAACAGTATGGAGGTTGCTTAAAAAACTAAAAATAGAACTACCATATGACCCAGGAATCCCACTACTGGGTATATATCATGAAAAAACCATAATTCAAAAAGAGTCATGTACCTCAATGTTCATCGCAGCTCTATTTACAATTGCCAGGACATGGAAGAAACCTAAGTGTCCATCGACAGATGAATGGATAAAGAAGATGTGGCACATATATACAATGGAATATTACTCAGCTGTAAAAGGAAACAAAATTGAGTTATTTGTAGTGAGGTGGATGGACCTAGAGTCTGTCATACATAGTGAAATAAGTCAGAAAGAGAAAAACAAATATCATATGCTAACACATATATATGGAATCAAAAAAAGAAAAAAAAAGTTTCTGAAGAACTTAGGGGCAGGACAGGAATAAAGATGCAGATGTAGCGAATGGACTTGCGGACACAGGGTATGGGAAGGGTAAGCTGGGATGAAGTGAGAGAGTGGCACAGACATATATTCACTACCAAATGTAAAATAGATAGCTAGTGGGAAGCAGCCGCATGGCACAGGGAGATCAGCTTGGTGCTTTGTCTCCACCTAGAGGGGTGGGATAGGGAGGGTGGGAGGGAAACGCAAGAGGGAGGAGTTATGGGGATATATGTATATGTATAGCTGATTCACTTTGTTATAAAGCAGAAACTAACACACCATTGTAAAGCAATTATACTCCAATAAAGATGTTAAAAAAAAAAAGTCATCAGCCCAGGATGGTAAATTGGAAATAAACTTAAAAAAAAAAAGAATATTGCCTGGCATATGGTAAGCACTTTGAAAATATTGGCTGTTATTCACAAAATCTTAAGCTGAGGCTAAATTTTTTTAATTAAATTTTATTTTTAAATGTATACAACATTTAAAAAACATTATCATTTCAAATTAGGCAAATTATAACAATGGAACAGTATTTGCCTTGTGGATTGTCTTTTATTTATGTATAAACATTATGAGTCCACAAGCATTTTGGTTGTTACAGGGCATGCAGTCAGTTAGAATTTGAAGGACTACATAGAAAGTATTGTATTGGGCAAAAAGTGCGTTCGGAAAATCCTGAACGAACTTTTTGGCCCACAGAATAGCCTACAGTCTCATGTAGGGATTCAGATCTTAAAGAAGGGAATTCTTTTCCCTATAGTTGAGTCTCTCATTCCCTGCAATGCTCAATAGATGGATTGGCTTCTAAGAGGTGGGGTCACCCTGTGGTACTTTACAGAGAGCCTCGGTGGCTTCTTGCTCATAGGAAGCAGGGCAAGTTCCTCGATGCCAGGTAAGAGGATGAATTTTCAGAAGCAACAGACCATTCCTTGTGCCCCAAGGGTCACGTAACCCCGTACACAGCACTGAAGTGTCAGTCGATCTCCAGAGCACAATCATTTGATCCTTCCCTTAAGAATAGGGCAGGACAATATCCTTGTACACATGGGGAGAAATTACTGCAGATAAGGGGAAAGGGTCAGGGAACCAGGATTATGATTATATTCTTTACTTTGGTTTAAAAAAAAAACAGGGTATTTTTTCTTCCAATGGGGAGATTTTTTGTTTTTATTAGTACTGTTATTGAACAGTGCTGTTAAAGAAGCGAATTTCTCGAGAAAGATGCAAAGTTCATTTCAATAAATATGTATTGAGCACTGAATGTACCAGGCACTGTATGAGGCCCTGCGGCTTCCCTGATGCCCTGGAGGAGTATGTAGTCCAGAGGGAAAAGAAACATGAAATAGATCATTTCAGAACAATAAGGGAGATTTAAAATATAGCAGGTAATTCTGATATCCACCCTGGGTTAAAAACCTCTTTAGAAATGAAGTTACAGGGAAGGGATAGCACCCAGAGCTGTTTCCGTGTTCTCCTTGTGTGCTGTGAAACAGGTGGCTTTGGAGCTAATGTCTGACCAAAAAAGGGTGAACTTTATGTCAGTAATACCTCAATAAGTCTGAATTAAACAAAAAGTTAATATATATCAGTGTTTTTCAATTAGTGAGACAGATATAAACAAGACAAGTAACATATTTCATCAAGTTAAAGTCTGGTGCATAAAACAGGCTGGTGTGTAAAATACTTAAGAAGTCTATCAGGGCTACCGTTTTATTAGAGGGCTGTGCAAACAAAAAGTAAACTCAAATTCTTCCTGAGTTTAGGCCTTGACCAACCACCTGAGAAACGCTGTTTTGGCTACAAAGGAGTAGATTAACTCAGCACCACTCTGGAAAAACAGTTCAAAGGACATTTCTTATCAATAGTGGCTCAGAGTATCGTACATTGCACACCAACTATGATTTGTTCCTGTCTTTTATATAGATTTTCTAGTTAACTGTAATTAGGACATTAACAAGTGTGCCTCCTTTAAAACAAAGCTAGATTTAAAAATAAAGTAAGCAGTAATTCTTTTTGCTTTTTTATGGAAAACATTTAGAGAAGTTATTTAATGAGCACCCAAAGAACAGTGAGTTAAATAGCATTTGCAAAAGGCTTTCTTCTACCACCCAAAGCCATTTTTGGTGTTTCCTCTTTGAGGGCAAATAATTAGAACTAATTGTTGTCTTTGTTTCCTGTTTGGGGGACAGATAATTAGAACTAATTTTTAGTTCCCTTCACCTGTCCCACACAATCAGCAATTCCAATTGATTCTACCTTCTTCATCACCACTGTTGGTGTCCCAGTTCAGGTCACAATTTACCAGAATTTATCTAAACAGTCTCCTAAGTGATTCTTGACTTGACAAAATGATCTTTTACTTTAGAGGACGATATAATAAGAATGAGAAAATAATAATACCAGAAGTGAGTAGCAACTCATTGATTGCATATTATATACATCTAACTATGCTAAGCATCTTACATGCTTTGGTTCATTCAATCCTTAGAACAGTCATACGAGGTAGTTGTGATTTCTCTCCCCATCTAAGGAGAAGAAAACTGAACCCCAGAGAGATTAAGCAACTTGTCTAAAGCCATTTGGCTATTGGTAGTGCCTCAGACATGAATTCTCTGTCTCCAAAACTTGTGGTCTTAACTACCATGCACACTCTCTGCCAATTTGCCCAAATTTCCCTTAAATAGTAAAGATCCTTTGCCATATTAAACTATGTTACATTACCAGAACAGTGCTAAGCACATAAACATTCGAGAAATTTTTTGTTTTGTTTTGTTTTGTTTTAATGGACAGACTCAGGAACCCCTATGTACAGGACTGGAAGCTGAAGTATTATAATACTTCATTTATTCCACACCATTATGAATAAGTTTTTTAGGTAAACCAGTTTTCTAGCTAACTGAAATTAAACTATTTAAGGATAATTTTTTTTAAATTTTGATAAAATCTTTCTGAAATGTATTCCATTACTTTTTTGCCTCAGTAGTATGATAGTTCTAATTTAATATTATCCTAATGACAAAAAATATTGTTATGACCAACAAATGTTGCATATGCTGTTTATTTAGTATTTCGTCTGGGCTATGGTTTTAATTACCATCTATATGCTGAGGAAGCCCAAATCTTTGTCTCCAACTGGGATTTCTCTCCTGATCTTCAGATCCATGTATTATATATCCACACTCCCACTTACCCTGAAAATTCAAAACGAACCAAAGATCCCCAAATACACCTAGACCCCCAAATCTGTATCTCCAGAATTCTATATCTTAGTGAAAGATTACACTGTCTACCTAGCTGCTAACCATAAACATGGGCATAATGTTTGACTCTTCCTTTTCCTTCGTTAACTAACCCCCCAATCAATCAATCAACAAAAGTCCTATTGATTTTGTCTTCTATATATCTCGCCAATCCAAAACATTCTGTCTCTGTCTTTTGCTTTATTCTGCCATTATTATGTTTGCCTAGATGACTGTAACCTTATAAATGATGCCCCTACCTATAATTTCACCACAATCTAATTTATTTTCTATACTACAGTGAGATTACATTTTTAAAACTAGAACTCTGATTTTCAATAGTGCTTCACTGCTCATGGGATAAGGTTCAAAGGTCTTTAATATTGCATAAAGCCTTTGATGATCTGACCCCTTCTTGCCCTTCCGTATTTTGCCATCCCTGTTTTTACCTGTTCCTCTCATTGAGCACCACACTAGGTCATATTGAATGTTTTCCCCTCTATACATCATGTATTTTCTTGCTTCTAGGAATTTGCATGTGCTATTTGGGGAACCCCCAGAACCCTACAACTAAGGTAAACATCTCTCACATTCACTGTCACAGCACCTATTTCCACTTGTAATATTGTGGTTAAGTACCTATTTGTATTTGTGTATCATCTTCTTCTCTGTCTTCCTCAAGACTCTTGGGTGTGGAGGATGGAATTCATACCCCTCTTGTTCACCCTGTATCCCTACTGCCTAACTCTGTGTCTATAGCATAGTAGGCACTAACACATTGTAATAATATTTTTTTAATTTTAGAATAATTTTAGGTTTATAGAAACATTACAAAGATACTACAGAAAGTTTCCTTATACTAGCACACTGTCTCCTCTACTGTTAACATCTTACATTAATATATTTGTCACAATTAATGGACTGATATTGATACCAAATTTTTAACTAAAATCTATGCTTATTCAGATTTCCCTATTTTTTTAAAATTGGGGTATACTTGTTTTACAATGTTGTGTTAGTTTCTACTGTACAGAGAAATGGAGTTCCCTGTGCTATACAGCAAGTTCTCATTAGTTATCTATTTTATACGTTTTAGTGTATATATGTCAATCCCAATCTCCCAATTCATTCCACCCCCCATTCTCTCTTGGTGCCCATATGTTTGTTCTCTACGTTTGTGTCTCTATTTCTGCCTTGCAGACAGGTACCATTTTTCTAGCTTCCACATATATGTGTTAATATACGATATTTGTTTTTCCCTTTCTGACTTATTTCACTCTGTATGACAGTCTCTAGGTCCATCCACATCTCTACAAATGACCCATTCGTTCCTTTTTTTAGGGCTGAGTAATATTCCATTGTATATATGTACCACATCTTCTTTATCCATTCATCTGTCAGTGGGCATTGAGGTTGCTTCCATGACCTGGCTGTTGTAAATAGTGCTGCAATGAACATTGGGGTGTATGTGTCTTTTTGAATTATGGTTTTCTCTGGGTATATGCCCAGTAGTGGGATTGCTGTGTCATATGGTAAATCTATTTTTATTTTTTTAAGGAACCTCCGTACTGTTCTCCATAGTGGTTGTATCAATTTACATTCCCACCAGCAGTGCAAGAGGGTTCCCTTTTCTCTACACCCGCTCCAGCATTTATTGTTTGTAGATTTTTTGATGATGCCATTCTGATGAGTGGAAGGTGATACCTTAGTGTAGTTTTGATATTCATTTCTCTAAAACTTAGTGACGTTGAGCATCTTTTCATGTGCCTCTTGGCCAGCTGTATGTCTTCTTTGGAGAAATGCCTATTTAGGTCTTCACCCATTTTTGGATTGGGTTGTTTGTTTTTTGATATTGAGCTGCATGAGCTGTTTATATATTTTGGAGATTAATCCTTTGTCCGTTGATTCATTTGCAAATATTTTCTCCCATTCTGAGGGTTGTCTTTTCATCTTGTTTATGGTTTCCTTTGCTGTACAAAAGCTTTCAAGTTTCATTAGGTCCCATTTATTTTTGCTTTTATTTCCATTACTCTAGAAGGTGGGTCAAAAAAGATCTTGCTGTGATTTATGTCAAAAACTGTTTTGCCTATGTTTTCCTCTAAGAGTTTTATAGTGTCCGGTCTTACATCTAGGTCTTTAATTCACTTTCAGTTTATTTTTGTGTGTGGTGTTAGGGAGTGTTCTAATTTCATTCTCTTACCTCTAGCTGTCCAGTTTTCCCCACACAATTTGTTGAAGAGACAGTCTTTTCTCCATTGTATATTCTTGTCTCCTTTGTCATAGACTAGATGACCATAGGTGCATGGGTTTATCTCTGGGCTTTCTATCCTGTTCCATTGATCTATATTTCTGTTTTGGTGCCAGTACCATATTGTCTTGATTACGGTAGCTTTGTAGTATAGTCTGAAGTCAGGGAGCCTGATTCCTCCAACTCTGCTTTTTTCTCAAGATTGCTTTGGCTATTTGGGGTCTTTTGTGTCTCCATACACATTTTAAGAATTTTTGTTCTAGTTCTGTGAAAAATGCCATTGGTAATTTGATAGGAATTGCACTGAATCTATAGATTGCTTTAGGTAGTATAGTTAGTTTCACAATATTGATTCTTCCAATCCAAGAACATGGTATATCTCTCCATCTGTTTATGTCACCTTTGATTTCTTTCATCAGTGTTTTATAGTTTCTGAGTACAGGTCTTTTACCTCCTTGGGTAGGTTTATTCCTAGGTATTTCATTCTTTTTGTTGCAATGGTGAATGGGAATATTTCCTTAATTTCTCTTTCTGATCTTTCATTGTTAGTTTATAGAAATGCAAGAGATTTCTGTGCATTAATTTTGCATCCTGCAACTTTACCAAATTCATTGATTAGTTCTAGTAGTTTTCTGGTGTCATCTTTAGGATTTTCTATGTATAGTATCATGTCATCTGCAAACAGTGACAGTTTCACTTCTTATTTTCCAATTTGTATTCCTTTTCTTACTTTTTCTCCTCTGATTGCCATGGCTAAGACTTCCAAAACTGTGTTGAGTAATAGTGGCAAAAGAGGACATCCTTGTCTTGTTCCTGATCTTAGAGGAAATGCTGTCAGTTTTTCACCATTGAGAATGATGTTTGCTGTGAGTCTGTCATATATGGCCTTTATTATGTTGAGGTAGTGTCCCTCTATGCCCACTTTCTGGAGAGTTTTTATCATAAATGGGTGTTGAATTTTGTCAAAAGCTTTTTCTGCATCTATTGAGATGATCACATGATTTTTATTCTTCAGTTTGTTAATGTGGTGTATCACAATGATTGATTTGCATATATTGAAGAATCTTTGCATCCCTGGGATAAATCCCACTTGATCATGGTGTATGATCCTTTTAATGTTTTGCTGGATTCTGTTTGCTAGTATTTTGTTGAGGATTTTTGTGTCTATATTCATCAGTGATACTGCTCTGTAATTTTCTTTTTTTGTGATATCTTTGATATCTTTTGGTTTCAGGGTGATGTTGGCCTCATTGAATGAGTGCAGAATCATTTTTTCCTCTGCAGTTTTTTGAGTAGTTTGAGAAGGATCGGTATCAGCTCTTCTCTAAATGTTTGATAGAATACACCTGTGAAGCCATATGGTCCTGGACTTTTGTTTGTGGGCAGATTTTTAATCACTGTTTCAATTTCCTTACTTGTGATTGGTCTGTTTATATTTACTATTTCTTCCTGGTTCATTCTTGGAAGATTATACCTTTCTAAGAATTTGTCCATTTCTTCCAGGTTTTCCATTTTATTGGCATATAGTTGCTTGTAGTAGTCTCTTATGATGCTATGTATTTCTGTGGTGTCCATTGTAAGTTCTCTATTTTCATTTCTAACTTTATTGATCTGAGTCCTCTCTGTCTTTTTCTTCATAAGTCTGGCTAAAGGTTTATCAATTTTGTTTATCTTCTCAAAGAACCAGATTTTAGTTTTATTGATCTTTGCTGTTGTTTTCTTTTTTTCTATTTCATTTATTTCTGCTCTGATCTTTATGATTTCTTTCCTTCTACTAAATTTGGGGGTTTTGTTGTTGTTCTTCTTCTTCTTTCTCTAGTTGTTTTAAGTGTAGGGTTAGATTGTTTATTTGAGATTTTTCTTGTTTCTTGAGGTAGGATTGTATTGCTTTAAACTTCTCTCTTAGGACTGCTTTTGCTGCATCCCATAGGTTTTGTGTTGTGTTTTAGTTGTCATTTGTCTCTAGGTATTTTTTGATTTCCTCTTTGATTTTTTCAGTGATCTCTAGGTTATTTAGTTGCACATTGTTTAGCCTCCATGTGTTTGTGTTTTTTACAGTTGTTTTTTCCTGCAATTCATTTCTAATCTCATAACATTGTGGTTGGAAAAGATGCTTGGTACAATTTACTATTTCTTAACTTTACCAAAGCTTGATTTGTGACCCAAGATGTGCTCTATCCTGAAGAATATTACATGTGCACTTGAGAAGAAAGTGTATTCTTCTGTTTTCAGATGGAATGTCTTATAAATATCAATTAAATCTATCTGGTTTATTGTGTCATTTAAAGCTTGTGTTTCCTTATTGATTTTCTGTCTGGATGATCTGTCCATTGGTGTAAATGAGGTGTTAAAGTCCTCTGCTATTATTGTGTTACTGTCGATATCTCCTTTTATAACTGTTAACATTTGCCTTATGTATTGATGTGCTCCTATGTTGGGTGCACATATATTTATAATTGTTATATCTTCTTGGATTGATCCCTTAATCATTATGTAGTGTCCTTCATTGTCTCTTGTAACAGCCTTTATCTTAACGTCTATTTTATCTGATATGAGTATTGCTACTCCAGCTTTCTTTTGATTTACGTTTGCATGGAATATCCTTTTCCATCCCTTCACTTTCAGTCTGTATGTGTCCGTAGGTCTGAAGTGGGCCTCTTGTGGACAACATATATATGGTTCTTGTTTTTGTATCCTTTCAGCCAGTCTGTGCCTTTTGGTTGGAACATTTAATCCATTTATATTTAAGGTAATTATCAATATGTATGTTCCTATTACAATTTTCTTAATTTTTTTGGATTTGTTTTTGTAGGTCTTTTTCTTCTCTTGTGTTTTCCACTTAGAGAAATTCCTTTAGCATTTCTTGTAGAGCTAGTTTGGTGGTGCTGAATTCTCTTAGCTTTTGCTTGTCTGTAAAGCTTTTGATTGCTCTGTTGAATCTGAATGAGATCCTTGCTGGGTAGAGTAATCTTAGTTGTAGTTTTTCCCTTTCATCACTTTAAATGTGTCCTGCCACTCCCTCTGGCCTGCAGGGTTTCTGCTGAAAAATCAGCTGATAACCTTATGGGGATTCCCTGGTACATTATTTGTTGCTTTCCCTTGCTGCTTTTAATATTTTTTCTTTGTATTTAATTTTTGATTGTTTGATTAACATGTGTTTCAGAATGTTTCTCCTTGGTTTTATCCTATACAGGACTCTTTGCACTTCCTGAACTTGATTGACTATTTCCTTTCCCATGTTAGGGAAGTTTTCAGCTATAATCTCTTCAAATATTTTCTCGGACCCTTTGTCTTTCTCTTCTTCCTCTGGAACCCCTATAATTCGAATGTTCATGAGTTTAATGTTGTCCCAGAGGTCTCTGAGACTGTTCTCAATTCTTTTCATTCTTTATTTTGCTCTGCAGCAATTATTTCCACCATTCTATCTTGCAGCTCACTTATCCATTCTTCTGCCTCAGTTATTCTGCTATTGATTCCTTCTAGTGTATTTTTAATTTCAGTTATTGTGTTGTTCATCACTGTTTGTTTGTTCCTTAGTTCTTCTAGTTCCTTGTTAAATGTTTCTTCTATTTTTTCCCTCCTGTTTCTGAGATTTTCAATCACCTTTACTATCATTACTCAGGTAGACTGCTATTTCCTCATCATTTGTTTGGGCTTATGGTTTTGTACTTTGCTCCTTCATCTGCAGCATATTTCTCTTGTCTTCTCATTTTGTTTAACTTACTGTGTTTGGGGTCTCCTTTCTGCAGGCTGCAGGATCGTAGTTCCTCTTCTGGTGTCTGTCCTCCATGGGTGAGCTTGGTCCAGTGGCTTGTGTAGGCTTCCTGTAGCGGGGGACTGGTGCCTGTGTTCTGGTGGGTGGAGCTGGATTTTGTCCCTCTGATGGGCAGGGCCATGTCTGGTGGTGTGTTTTGTGGTGTTTGTGAGCTTAGTATGACTTTAGGCAGCCTTTCTGCTAATGGGTGGAGTTGTGTTCCTGTCTTGCTAGTTGTTTGGTGTGAGGTCTCCAGCACTGGAGTTTGCTGGGCATTGGGTGGAGCCGGGTCTTGATGTTGTGAGGGGGACCTCTAGGAGAGCTCTTGCTGATTAATATTCCCTGGGACTGGGAGTCCTCTGTTGGTCCAACACCCTGGACTTGGCTCTCCCACCTCAGAGACTCAGGCCCAAACCTTGTCCAGAGCAGCAAACCCTGCAAGCCACACAGCACAGAAGGAAAGGAAAAAAAAAAACAAAAAACGAACAAACAAACCCCCAAGACTAATGGTAAAAGCAAAACCAAACACAGACACACACACACACACACACAAACAAGAGAAAACAAAAAAGAAGAGAGCAACTGAACAAATAAATGAACCCAAAAATGAAAACAAACACTAAAAACTAAAGTGACAAAAATAAAAAACCAAAAACAAATCAAAAGCAGAAAGCAAACTCTAGGTAGGTCTCTGGACCTGCTGTGGGCACTGTGGGGCCAGCTCAGACTCTGACCTGGCCCAACTCCTGTGTGTACTTGCCCCCAAAGTCCACAGCCTCAATTGTGGGAAAGCTCATCTTTTCAGATATTCCACAGATGCAGGGTTTACCAAGCTGATTGCAGGGATTTAATCAGCTGCCCCTGTGGCTGCACAGAGAGATTTCCCTTCCTCTTCTTTGGTCACACCACCCCTGGAGTTCAGCTTTGGTTTTGGCCCCACCAAAACCAAAGCGTGTGGTTTTGGTATGTGGGCCACCTTCAGGCATCTATTCTCCCCCCAGGCAAGAGGACGAGAAAGCAGCAGCTGATTTGGGTTCACTTGCTCACTCAGGCTGGGGAGAAAGAGGGATTACAGTCACAATTGGGTTCTCAGGGGAGTGTCTGCAGTGGCAGAGGCTGGCAGGAAGTTACAACAGCCTGAGGCATGCCATGCACTCTCCTAGGGACGTTGGCCGCAGATTGCAGGACCCTTGGCAATGGAGGGCTGCAGAGGCTCCTGGGAAGGTGTTGGCAGTGACATGTGCTTGGTCTCAGGTTGCTTAGTGGCAGTGGTGGCAGTGGTAGCCGTCGTACCCCCCTCTTGGGTCCGAGGTAACAGCCACAGCTCACGCCCACCTGGAGCTCATTTAGGCTGTGCCCTGCTGTCTGTGAGCACACAGAGAAAGAAATTCCTATGGCGGGCCCCTCCTTCTATTTGAGCACCCCACAACAATGGTCACTTACTCTCTGGTAGGCCCAGGCTTCTTCCCGGACTCCCTCAGCTGCGGCGCCCTAGCCGCCTCAGGCTGTCTTCATGCAGCCAATCCCAGTCTTCTCGCTGGGGTCTGACCTCTAAAGCCCGAGCCTTAGCACCCAGCCCCCACCCACCCTGGTGTGCAAACAAGCATCTCAGGCGGGGGAGTGCTGGTCAGCACTGATCCTCTGGACAGGATTCTCTCTGCTTTGCCCTCCGTACCCCTGTTGCTGCACTTCTCTGAGGCTCCAAAGCTCCCCCCATCCCTGCCAGTGAGGGGGCTTCCTAGTGTGCGGAAACTTTCCCTCCTTCACAGCTCCCTCCCAGAGGTGCAGGTCCCATCCCAATTCCTTTGTCTCTCTTTTTTTTCTTTTGCCCTACCCAGTTACATGGAGATTTTCCTGCCTTTTTGGAGGTCTGAGGTCTTCTTAGCATTCAGTAGGTGTTCTGAAGGAGTTGTTCCACATGTAGATGTATTTTTGATATATCTGTAGGGAAGAAGGTGTTCTCCATGTCTTACTTCTCTGCCATCTTCCCATATCCATCCTAGATTTCCCTAGTTTTAACTTATTGTCCTTTTTCTATCCTAGGATCCCATCCTTGATACCACATTGCATTTAGTAATCATGTCTCCTCAGGTACCTCTTGGCTGTGACAGCTTCCCAGATTTTCCTTGTTTTTGATCTTGAGAGTTTTGAGGAATACTGGATATTTTCTGGTATATCCCTCATTAGGTGTTTTCCTGGTGAAGGGTCTTGCCTCGATATTGATGACTGCCTACTGATCAGGGTGGTGGTTGCTAAAGGTTGGAGTGGCTGTGGCAATTTCTTAAAATAAGACAACAACAAAGTTTGGTGCATCGATTGGCCCTTTCTTCCATGAACAATTTCTCTGTAGCTGTTTGATGGCATTTTACCCACAGAAGAACTTCTTTCAAAATTGGAGTCAGTCCTCTCAAGCCCTGCCACTGCTTTATCAACTAAGTTTATTAAATACATTTTTGTCATTTCAACAGTCTTCACAGCATCTTCACCAGGAGTTGATTCCATCCCAAGAAAGCACTTCCTTTGCAACTCCTCATCCGTTCAAATTTTATGAGATTGAAGCAATTTAGTCACAGACTCAGACTTCACTTCTAATTCTAGTTCTCTCGCTGTTTTCACCAAATTTTCAGTTACTTACTCCACTGAAGTCTTCAACCCCTCAAAGTCATCCATGAAAGTTGGAATCAACTTCTTCCAAAATCCTGTTAATCATGAATGTTCTCAGTAGCATCTAGAATGGTGAATCCTTTCCAAAAGGTTTTCAGTTGACTTTGAAATCCACTAGAGGAATCATCTATGGCGGCTATAGCCTTACTAACGTATTTCTTAAATAATAAGACTTTAACGTTGGAATGACTCCTTGACCCATGGGCTGCAGGATTGATATTGTCTTAGCAGGCATGAAAACAATGTGAATCTCATTGTACATCTCCATCAGAGCTCTTGGGTGACCAGGTGCATTGACAATGAGCAGTAATATATTCAAAGTAATCCTTTTTTCTAGCAGAAGTTCTCAACAGTGAGTCAGTAAACCATGTTGTAAACAGATGTGCTGTCATCAGACTTTGTTGTTCCATTTATAGAGTGCAGGTAGAGTAGATTTAGCCTAATTCTTATGGGACCTAGGATTTTCTGAAAGGTAAATGAGCACTGGCTTCAACTTAAGGTCACCAGCTGCATTGACCCCTAACAAGAGAGTCAGCTTGTCATTTGAAGCTTTGACACCAAGCAATGACTTCTCCTCTCTAGCTGTAAAAGTCTTAGGTGACATCTTCTTCCAATAGAAGACTGTTTTGTCTACATTGAAAACCTGCTTAGAGGAGCCACATTCATGAATTATCTTAGCTAGATCTTTTGGATAACTTTTTGCAGCTTCTACGTCAGCATTTGCTGAATTTTGCACTTTGATGTTATAGAGATGGCTTCTTTCCTTAAACCTCATGAACCAACCCCTGCAAGCTTCAAATTTTTCTTCTGCAGTTTCCTCACCTGTCTCAGCCTTCACAGAATTGAGGAGAGTTAGGACCTTCCTCTGGATTAGGCTTTGGCTTAAGGGAGTATTGTGGCTGGTTTGATCTTCTATCCAGATCACTAAAACTTTCTCCATATCAGCAGTGAGGCTGTTTTACTTTCTTTTTATCTGTGTTCACTGGAGTAGCACTTTTAATTTCCTTCAAGAGCTTTTTCTTTGCATTCAGAATTCAGCTAACTGTTTGACGCAAGAGGCTTAGCTTTTGGTCTACCTTGGTTTCAACAGTCCTTCCTCACTAAGCTTAGTTATTTCTAGCTTTTGATTTAAAGTGAGAGATGTGTGACTCTTCTTTTCACTTGAACACTTAGAGGCCACGGTAGGGTTATTAACAGACCTAATTTCAATATTCTTGCATCTCAGGGAATAGTGAAGCCCAAGGAGAAGGAGAAAGACAGGGGAATGGCTGGTTGGTGCAGCAATTAGAATATGCACAACATTTATCAGTTAAGTTTGCCATCTTATGTGGAACCAGTTCATGGTGCCCCAAAACATCACAATAGTAACATCAAAGATCATAATCACAGGTAACAATAACAAATATAATAATAATGAAAAATATTGAAATATTTTAAGAATTACCAGAATCTGATATAGAGACACAAAGTGATGAAATGCTATTGGAAAAATGTCACTAATAGACTCATTTAGCACAGGATTGCCACAAACTTTCAATTTGTAAAAAAAATGCAATATCTGTGAAGACAATAAAGTGAAGCACAATAAAACAAGGTATGCTTGTATGTCCAGCCTGTATTTAAGGGATAAAGAGTTATGCTCCACCTCCTTGAGGACAGAGTATCTACAGAAATTATTTGGAATTCTTTTGTGTGAAAGATTTATGTACACTTATTTATGTATTCAGTCATTTATTTATACCAGTATGGAGTCATGGATATTTATTTTATACTTTGAGTTATTATCCAATAATACTTTATTTATTTTGTTACTCAAATTGTTCTGCTTTGACCATCAGAAGTTCCTTCAGTTGACTCCTGTGTTTATTTGGTATATCGCCAGCTGTTTGTCTTTTGAGCACTTCCTTACTTTCTGGAACAAGAAGACACAGCAGGCTTACCTTGTATATTTCCTGCCCAAACACTAGAATCAGCCATTTTTACAAGAAGCCCTGGTTCCTTTAACTGGAGAATGTATTTGAAACCATGATCTGGGCTCTGGGTGGGCACTAACAGATTTTAATTAAAATTTGGATTTGTTTTTAAAAGACCCAAAAGTACGAGAATAATATACATTCCCACCACTCAAAATGGACACATTTTTCCTCTTTATTTTGCTTTTTAATAAATAAAACATTTATAAAATTGAAGGCCATTTTCCCACTCCCTGATCCTAAAACACTCCCTCTTTTCCCAGAAGCAACCACAATCAAGTTGACATGTAGAAATTTTTTTCAAGCATGCATGAAATATTTACAGAAATAGCTATGTATTAAAGAAAATACTGGCAAAACTCCCAACAAACAAAAGTCCAGCCACCAGATGGCTTTAGAGGTGAATTCTACCAAACATTTAGAGAAGAGTTGACACCTATCCTTCTCAAACTATTCCAAAAAATTGCAGAGGAAAAAATGCTTCTGTACTCATTTGATGAGGCCAGCATCACTCTGATACCAAAACTAGACAAAGATATCACACAAAAAGAAAATTACAGGCCAATATCACTGATGAACATAGATGCAAAAACCTCAACAAAATATTAGCAAATTGAATCCAACAGTACACTAAAAGGATCATTTATCATACTCAAGTGGAATTTATCCCAGGGATGCAAGGATGGTTCAGTATCCACAAACCAATCAATGTGATATAACACATTAACAAATTGAAGAATAAAAACTATATGATTGAGAGGAGCAAGAGACAAGATGGCAGAGCAGAAGAAATTGAGCTCATCTCCTCTCATGAAAAAAACAAATTCACAACTAACTGCTGAACAACCATCAACAAAAAAGACTTGAACCTACCAAAAAAGATATTCTACACCCAAAGACAAATAAGCCACAACGAGATGATAGGAGGGGTGCTTTTGCAATATAATCAAATCCCATACCTGCTAGATGAGTGACCCACAAACTAGAAAATAATTATATTGCAGAGGTTTTCCCACAGGAGTGAGGGTTGTGAGCCCCATATTATGCTCCTCACCCTGGGGGTCTGGCATCAGGTGGAGGAGCCTCCAAAACATCTGATGTTGAAGGCCAGTGGAGCTTGAATGCAGGAGCTCCACAGAACTGGGGGAAACAGAGACTCCACTCTTGGAGGTCACACACAAGGTTTCACATGCATTGGGACCCAGGGCAAAGCAGTGACTCCATAGAAGCCTGGGCCAGACCTATCTGCATTTCTTGGAGGGTGTTCTGGCAGATGGGGAGTGGTCATAGCTCACAGTGGGGGCGAGGGTACTGGTGGTAGTGGCCCCAGGGAATATTCATTGGTGTGAGCTCTCCTGGAGGACACCATTTTGGCATGAGATCTGGCCCCATGCAACAGCCTGCAGGCTCCAGTACTGGGATGCTCAGGCCAAACAACCAACAGGGTGGGAACACAGCCCCACCCATCAGCAGACAGGCTGCCTAAAGTCATTCTGAGCCCACTGCCAGCTCTAAACACACCCCTTGACACAGCCCTTCCCACCAAAGGGATAAGACCCAGCTCCACCCACCAGTGGGCAGGCACCAGTTCCTTCCACCAGGAAGCCTGCACACCTTCTAGACCAGTGCCACTCACCAGGGGGCAGACACCAAAAGAAAAAGGAACTACATTCCTGCAGCCTGAGGAACAGAGACCACAGAGAAAGTTAGACAAAATGAAATGGCAGAGAAAGATATTCCCAATGAAGGAACAAGATAAAACCTCAGAAGAACAGCTAAGTGAAGTAGAGATATGCAATCTACCTGAAAAAGAATTCAGAGTAATGATAGTAAAGATGATCCAAGATCTCGAAAAAGGAATGGAGGCACAGACTGAAAGGATACAAGAAAAGTTTAATAAAGAGCTAGAAGCTTTAAAGAACAAACAAACAGAGATGAACAGTATATATTCAACACCCATTTATGATAAAAACTCTCCAGAAAGTGGGCATATAGGGAACATACCTTTATTATAACATAACATAATAAAGACTATATGTGACAAACCCACAGCTAACATCATACTCAACAGTGAAAAGCTGAAAGTATTTCCTCTAAGATCAGGAACAAGACAAGGATGTCCACTCTCACTACTTTTATTCAACATAGTTTTAGAAGTCCAAGCCAGGGCAATCAGAGAAGAAAAAAAAAAAAGGAATCCAAATTGGAAAAGAAGTAAAGCCAACTTGGTTTGCAGATGACATGATATTATACATAGAAAATCCTAAAGATGCTACCAGAAAACTACTACAGCTCATGAATGAATTCGGTAAATTTGCAGAATACAAACTTAATACACAGAAATCTGTTGCATTTCTATACACTAACAATGAAACATCAGAAAAAGAAATGAAGGAAACAATCCCATTTACCATCACATCAAAAAGAATAAAATACCTAGATATAAATCTACCTAAGGAGGCAAAAGGCCTGTACTCTGAAAACTATAAGACGCTGATGAAAGAAATTGAAGATGAGGACTTCCCTGGTAGCGCGGTGGCCAATGCAGGGAACATCGGTTTGATCCCTGGTCTGGGAAGATCCCACAGTCCATGGAGCAACTAAGCCCACAAGCCACAACTACTGAGCTTGTGTGCCACAACTACTGAAGCCCGCGTGCTTAAAGCCTGTGCTCTGCAGCAAGAAAAGCCACCACAATGAGAAACCCGTTACCACAAAGAGTAGCCCCCACTTGCCACAACTAGGGAAAGCCTGTGCACAGCAACAAAGACCCAAAACAGTCAAAAATAAATTAATTAATTAAAAAAAAGAAATCAAACATGACACAAACAGATGGAAAGACATACCATGTTCTTGGATTGGAAGAATGAATATCATCAAAATGACTATACTACCCAAGGCAATCTACAGATTTAATGCAATCCCTATTAAATTACCAATGGCATTTTTCACAGGACTGGAACAAAAAAATTTTTTATTTACAGGGAAACACAAAAGACCCCAAATAGCCAAAGCAATCTTGAGAAAGAAAAACAGAGCTGGAGAATCAGGCTCCCTGACTTCAGACTATACTACAAAGCTACAGTCATCAAGACAGTATGGTACTGGCAGAAAAACAGAAATGTAGATCAATGGAACAGGATAGAAAGCCCAGAAATAAACCCACTCACCTATGGTCAATTAATCTATTGACAAAGGAGCTAAGAATATATAGTGGAGAAAAGGCAGCCTCTTCAATAAGTGGTGCTGGGAAAACCAGACAGCTACATGCAAAAGAATGAAAAAGAATGTTAGGACATTCTCTAACACCATACACAAAAATAAACTCAAAATGGATTAAATACCATACCTAAATGTAAGTCCAGATACTATAAAACTCTTAGAGGAAAACATAGGCAAAACACTTTATGACATAAATTGCAGCAATATCTTTTTGTATCCACCTCCTAGAATAATGAAAATAAAAACAAAATTTAAAAAATGGGGAACTAACTTTGCACAGCAAAGGAAAGCATAAACAAAATCAAAAAACCCACAGAACTGGAGAAAATATTTGCAAATGAAGCGACTGACAAGGGATTAATCTCCAAAATATGCTCATGCAGCTCAATATCAAAAAAACAGATGGCCCAATCAAAAATGGGCAGAAGATCTAAATAGACATTTCTCTGTAGAAGACCGACAGATGTCCGAAAAACACATGAAAAGATGCTCAACATCACTAATTATTAATGAAATACAAAACTACAATGAGGTATCACCTCAGATTGGTCAGAATGGCCATCATCAAAAAGTTGACAAACAATAAATGCTTGTGAGAGTGTGGAAAAAAAATAAATCTTGTCCACTGTTGGGAATGTAAATTGGTGTAGCCAGTGTGGAAAACAGTATAGCCCTTTCTCAAAAAAATATTACTACCATATAAGCCAGCAATTCCACTCCTGGGTATGTTTCCCCCCAAAAATGAAAACATTAAAAGTTACATGCACCCCAATAGCGTAGCAGCATTATTTACAGTTGCCAAGATATGGAAGCAACTAAAGAGTCCATCAACAGATGAGTGGGTAAAAAGGATGTGGTATATATACACAATGGAATACTACTCAGCCATAAAAAAGAAAAAGACTTTGCTATTTGCAACAACATGGATGGACTTGAAGGGTATTATGCTAAGTGAAATAAGTCAGAGAATAACATAATGCATGATATCACTTATATATGGAAGCTAAAAAAAAAACTAGTAAGTATAGCAAAAAGAAACAGACTCACAGATATAGAGAACAAGCTAGTGGTTACCAGTGGGGTGAGGGATGGGGGAGGGGCAAGAGACAAGTAGGGGATTAAGAGATACAAACTACTATATATATAATAAATAAGCTACAAGGATATATTGTATAGAACAGGGAATATATCCAATATTTTACAGTAAGTATAAATGGAGTACAACCTTTAAAAATTGTGAATCACTATGTTGTACCTCTGAAACTTATGTAATATTGTAAATCATCTATACCTCAATTTTTTAAAAAAGCAAAAAGACTGGCTTTTGTTTAGGCCAAGTTTCCGTATTCCCTGGGCTGTTCTAGCGGGTAATTGTGTCTCTGCCGTGAGCCATTGTCCACACATTTAGTACCTTACCTTGTTGTTGCAGCTAGTGTTCCGTTTGTCTCTCTCTCATGAGGTAACTTCATTCTGCTATTTCTTCCAGCCACTCTCTCTTCTCTAGTCTGTTTCTTCACATCTCATACTAATTTGCTGCTTTGTAGGCAGCTTCTGGTGTCCTTCCTTGTTGGAAGACCAATAACTTGATATAGTGGATTTTGTGAAAGTATATTGTAAACTGAAATGTGCTAAACAATTATATAATTTCACTGTTTTATTCACAGAGCCCCCCAAAATGGGGCCGTGGGCATATCATTCATTTGTTTGGAGTACTTGCTCTTTATCAGCTATTTTTTAGCTTAGAGACATTACCAGTTGCTTTTAGCTATTTTTTGAGTTGTACTTCTGGAAGGTTGAGGCTGCCAGATTTAAGAACATTTGCTATCTGGAAATCAGGATAGTTAATTTAATGGTTCTTCATTTTTATCTTTCATACAAATACTGTTCTTCAAAATATAGGAACAGTACCCAAAATAGAGGAAAAGTTTACTATTGAAGGGATTGCTCGTGAAACTAACAATTTCTCCAGCAAGTGACTTAAAATAAGAGACTAATTGTGTAATTATAAAGTGAAAGGCTTTAGCTATAATTGCCATCCATTGAATTGTATTGCTGTGTGGGCAGTTCAGCTGGTAAAGTTCTGGGTGCATAGCACCTTATCTGCTTACTAAGGTAAGCAGAAATTTGGAGGTTGGGATTTCCAGCTCCATTAACAGTAAATATATCTAATTTCTTCCACAGCTTACATTTACTTTGACAAAGGCAAATTTGGAAGCAATTACTTGAGGACCATTTGTATAACACCTGGGTAATCAAAACAGGCACAATGAAGCACTTCCTGAGGTAAGTATTTATGGTTTCCTGGATGAGCACTCTGAAATGGAGAAACTTCCTTAACAATTAGTATATTTCTGTTCACCATTTGTGATCCTATAACCAGTTCTCTAGGACTGCATAAAATAACATTGTATTTTGGCTAAGAACAATTTGGCCATAAGGTTTCTCTGCCAACTCTATACCCATACTGATGCTAAGAGAGAGCACTTACAAGTAGGAGATTACAAGAGATTATAAAAGAACAAAGGCACAAAACCATGGGGCAAACACGCTTTGATGCCTTGTGTTTCTAAAGCCCCAAGGTTCAGGTTTGAGGTGTTAGTAGTCAAGGAATCAATATAATTTGTGTAGAATCATTTTCCTAAAAAAAGTAATTTTAAAAGTAGATTTTGGTTGGCTGGCCAACCCATACAGGCATTTTCAAATGTTCTTTTTTGGTGAAAAATATGTTCTAAGCTTTTGCTTTTCCTGCCTCAGTGATGCCTCTTAAATCTGCATTAATTTTTGGTTCCCTGAAAATTGTGCTGTATAGGGTACCATATATGTTTGTGTGTTTTAGAGTGATCATGTTTTGTTTTGAAAGCCATTTAGCTGGACCTATAGTTATAATTACTTTCAAGAGTATTGAATGTCATTCACAATTCCATAAATAAAATTCTCAGAGAAATTTTACATTATATTAAAATATGACAAAATAAAGTTAATTTGGTCCTGAAAGTTAGAAAATAAGACACACTTTCTAGAATATTGTTTCTTTCCTGCAAGATGGTGGCCTACCTATATTGCATATTCTCGTCCCTTGTTCTGGCTATTTTCTCTAAGAAAATAATTTGTGGGTTTACTTCTTTTAGGATGTGATTTAATTCTTTCCGTGGCTGCAATTTAAGATTTTCTTTTTCCCACTGGTTTTCATTGCATTCTTATTTCTGGAGCATCTAGGTCATTTTGGGTGGGATTCACTATGGTTTGGTATAGCTACTGGTGTTTCACAATTCAATCTTAGAATTGTGAAAACCTCTCAGAAGGTCACTATTAAACCATTTACAGGCATTAACATTTGTTTTATTATACAGAATACTCCTCAGCCTGTTTATCTCAGATGTGTAAAAAGATAGTATTTGAAAAATCACTAGGTCATTTACCAGCAAAGTATTTAACTCGATACATTTTTGGTTGCCATGACATTAACATACCTGTTTGCACACTCATGAAAAATTGGTATTTATAAATCCCCCTTGAGTGTAAACGTGGTGTTTTATTTATTTATTTATTTTTTTGCGGTACGTGGGCCTGTCACTGTTGTGGCACTCATGAAAAATTGGTATTTATAAATCCCCCTTGAGTGTAAACGTGGTGTTTTATTTATTTATTTTTTTTTTTGCGGTACGTGGGCCTGTCACTGTTGTGGCATCTCCT
Source organism: Lipotes vexillifer (assembly GCF_000442215.2). Classification (NCBI taxonomy): domain Eukaryota; kingdom Metazoa; phylum Chordata; class Mammalia; order Artiodactyla; family Lipotidae; genus Lipotes; species Lipotes vexillifer. Next base: position 189,894 of record NW_006781896.1, on the reverse strand, counting down.
GTTGCGGAGCACAGGCTCCGGACGCGCAGGCTCAGCGGCCATGGCTCACGGGCCCAGCCGCTCCACAGCATGTGGGATCCTCCCGGACCAGGGCACGAACCCGTGTCCCCTGCATGGGCAGGTGGACTCTCAACCACTGCGCCACCAGGGAAGCTCTAAACGTAGTGTTTTTAAGCTGTAGAATTGTGTTAACAGAGAGCTTTAGTGTTAGCTGAAACTTAGAAGTCAGGAGCTCCTTTTGTAAAAGGGGAGGTGGTAGTGATGAAGTTTGTCCCAAGACTTGTACTACTGAATTTCTTCTTCAGTGTTTTTGTTTTAGAAAAACTTGAGTGGGCTCAAAACCAGCCATTTTAGGAGAAATATTAGCATTTGTTTCTGTTAGTTTTTGTTAAAATGAATAGGTGCAACACTATGTTTAATAGAGATTATATTTTTAAATTAATTTGTATTTGATGATTTAAAACTGATATAGTGCAAAATTTACCACTCTAATTTCACACAGAGCAGCACCAAGGGTAATGGAACTGGCATATCCCTATCAGTTATATGTTCTGATACAAAGTCTTCTCTTTTAACTTGACACATTTGTTTTATAAATATTACTTAACATTGATAATTTGTGTGAAACTGAAGCTAGCATAATAAATTACACATCAAGAAAGAAACTTGAAGATTTTCATTGACCATTGGTTGCAAAATAATAACAGGAAACTCAATCATTTTTAAAAAATATTTATTTATTTATTATTTTTTTTGGCTGCGTCGGGTCTTAGTTGCAGCATTCCATTGTGGTGCACGAGCTCAGTAGTTGTGGCACAGGGCTTAGTTGCCCAGCAGCATGTGGGATCTTAGTTTTCTGACCAGGGATTGAACCCGCATCCCTTGCATTGGAAGGCAGATTCTCTACCACTGCACCACCAGAGAAGTCCCAAAACTCAATCATTGTTTCTCCTTAGCTGATTATTGCTTTTGGCTTTAATTTTTGTTTTTAATGCTTTTTATTGTTATAACTTGTGTGTATTCATTATATCTTAATGTTTGTGGTAATTGGAGGGATAGGAGGGCAAGGAGTAATAATTCTGCATTACAGGCACTATCAGATAATTTAGATTGCCTTCTATTCCCTGTAGTCCATTCCCACAATTTGGCAATCTTTTCATTTGAACCAAAGAGGAGGTTATATAAATATAACTTGAACAAATCAGGTGTTAATTCCTGAGCTCAGCAAATACATTATGCAGAATAAGGAGTTGACTTTCACTGAGAAGAATCAGCAACATTTAAAAAGCCCACGGAGTGATTAATCTGTCAATTTCTGAGTTGCTCTAGAATGAGCAACTTCTGAGGCCATGTAAAGCCTCAGAAGAAGTGAAGTTAATCTTAGAGAAACCAGGTGTGGGAAAAAAATGGATTTTAATCCACATTTAAGATACATGGAACCCATACTCTTCTCTATCTAACTCCCTGATACCATCACATATATTAATGGTGTAACTACTCAGAGCTTAAGGGAGTAGAAAAAACATTACATAAGATATTAGAAATAAATGCTACAGGATTAGTACACCCAGCTGAAGGGTGTGTTTTAAATTGACAGTAGATATGGGATATTGGATAAGTACCCCATAGTCACCCAATATGACTTTAGCCGTGATCTGCATTAAAAGAATACAGGGATAAAACTGAGAAGAAAGTGTGTCTATGTGTGATTAGAAAAAGAGGGGACACTTTTTGATCCCTAAATAGAACTGAGGCTTACAGTTTAGTTTGTTTAATATATTTCATTAATTTCAACTCAATGATGTTTATAACAGAGAGGATCTAACACTTGTATTAAGATCTTTTCCTTTGCTAGGATTTAGTTATTGAAATTAAATGCTTTTAAGGTCATCAAAACATTATTAATTTTGAATTTTCCTAATAAAGGGTATAAGTCAACCCATATAAATAATTGTTTCCAACTACTTCAGCCTCAAGATCTCAGTTTCTTGGCCATGGACTTCACTGCATACTTTCCTTCCTTAGGCAGAAGAGAGGATATGAAACCATCTGCCTAACTCAAACCTCCATGGGAGAAACCGAGATATAATGCAGACTTGTACCCAAGTCCTGGCTGTGAAACAGTAAAGGGGAAAACACTATTTTACTACTGTGATTAGGTAAATAAAGGCTTCCAATTAGCAAAAAAAATCTGTAAATGGGGTTTTATAAGTCATTCACACTTGATTAATATCTTGGTCCACTGATTCATTTAGAAAGCGTTTAGTACTAGTGATAATTCCAGTACTATGCCACATTTTAATTTTTATTTTCTCTTCATAACAATTGTAATAAAATAGGAATTAATACCCCATTTACAGCACAGGGCAAAAAGCTTAGCAAAGTTAAAAAACTCATCTAAGGGCACACAGATATTTGAATGCAGGCCTATCTGACTTCAAAGTTTTTTCTCATAATTTTTGCATCATGGTACTGTGTACCTGTTGTGAGGTGTTCTGGGCGATACAGAAGTGAATATGAGGTGGACTTTGCTCCAAAGTAACATACCACTTGGCAACGAGATGAAGCCATGCATACAAAATTAAGATATAAGAAGGAATGTGATTGGTGACATGCTACAGCTGTTTTGTGATGGGACTATTCAGGGAACCTCACTGAG